>NW_022196894.1:41547490-41604207 GCF_008632895.1 Mastomys coucha | reverse complement strand
TATATATATATATATATATATATATATGAAGGAGACCTAAATGAAATCACCAACTAGTGGGGGAGACAGAGCCCCAACTGGAAATCTCTCAATATCAAATGAAGCTGCAGGACCAGGAATGGGCTACATCTAATGCATTGTTGGACAAAGGAGTCCCATGGGAATCCTGAAAGAACCCAGGCTGTTGCAAAGACTATAGGTTGCTCTCCACAAACTGAGGGCAAGACCCTATTGCTGAAAATAGCACCAATACAACTCATTGAACACAGAGAAGTCAAGCTGGTGCCTCTATGGAGCCTTTACTTCTACTGGCTGGTATTCTTGGTACCGAATGGAACTCTACACCCTACCAAAGAAAAAATATGAACATCCAGCCAACTACCAAACTGCAAACCCTGCCTGCAAGATGTACTAGTGTAATGGTGGCACAGATCTTTACTGAATAATCAACCAGTATCTGATTTGACTAAAGGATCATTCCATGAGATGAAATCTATAGCCAACGCTGCTTGGGTGACCAAGAACTTGAGACTTGATAGCCAGAGAGGCTGTGACCTCATAAAATGAGTTTGTCGATGTTCCTTCTCTTTCTACTTTACAGAATAATTTGAGGAGTATTGGTATTAGCTCTTCTTTGAATATCTGGTAGAGTTCTACTCTATTGTTTTTGGGTTTTTGTTTTTGTTTTTGTTTTTGAGACAGGGTTTCTCTGTGTAGCCTTGGCTGTCCCGGAACTTACTCTGTAGACCAGGCTGGCCTCGAACTCAGAAATCCGCCTGCCTCTGCCTCCCAAGTGCTGGGATTAAAGGTGTGCGCCACTATCGCCTGGCTTGAATTCTACTCTAAAGCCATCTGGCTCTGAGCTCTTTTGGTTGGGAGACTTTTAACAACTACTTCTATTTCCTTAGTGGTTATAGGTCTATTTAATTCGTTTATCTGATCTTGATTTAACTTTGGTAAGTGGTATCTATCAAGAAAACTATCCATTTTGTTTAGATTTCCCAATTTTGTGGAGTACAGTGTTTTGAAGAACCTAATGATTCTTGGGATTTTCTCAGTGTCTACTGTTATATCCTTCTTTTAATTTCTGGTGGGTTTTTTTTGTTTGTTTGTTTGTTAATTTGGATATTTTCTCCTCTAACCTTTAGTTAGGTTGCCTAAGGGTTTGTCTATCTTGTTGATTTTTCTCAAAGAACCAACTCTTGGTACATTCTTTGTATTGTTCTCTTTGCTTCTAATTTATTGATCTCATCCCTGAGTTTGATTATTTCCTGCCATCTACTGCTCTTGGGTGAGTTTGTTTCTTTTTGTTCTACAGCTGTCAGGTGTGCTGTTAAGTAGCTAGTTTGAGATCTCACTAACTTCTTTATGAAAGCACTTAGTGCTATGAACTTTCCTTTTAGCACCACTTTTATTATGTCCCATAAGTTTGGATATGTTGTGCATTTATTTTCACTGAATTCTAGAAAGACTCTAACTTCTTTATTTCTTCCTTGAAGAAATGGTTATAGAGAGTTGTTTAGTTTCCATGAGTTTGTAGGCTTTCTGTTGTTTTTGTTGTTGGTGAAGTCCAACTTTAATTCCTAATGGTCTAATATATCCAAGGGCTTATTTAAATTTTCTTGTTTCTGTTAAGCATGAGTATATGGTCAAGGTTCTGTGAGATGCTGAGAAGAAGGTATATTATTTTGTGTTTCAGTGAAATATTCTGTAGATCTCTGTTAGGTTAATTTGAGTCATAACGTCTGTCAGTTCCATTATTTCTCTGTTTAGTTTCTGTCTAGATAACCTGTTCATTTGTGAGAGTGGGGTGTTTAAATCTCAAACTATCAATGTGTGGGGTTCGATGTGTAATTTAAGCTTTAGTAGGGTTTCTTTTATGAATGTGGATACCCCTGCATTTGGGACATAGATATTCAGAATTGAGGTGTCATCTTGGTGGATTTTTTCCATTGATGAGTACAAAGTGTCCTTCTCCATCTCTTTTGATTAATTTTGGTTGAAAATCTATTTTATTAGATATTAGAATTGCTACCTCAGGTTTTTTTTTGGCGGGGGGGTTTGCTTGCAAAATATTTTTCCAGCACTTTACTCTGAGGTAATGTCTATCTTTGAGGCTGAAGTATGTGTGTCTGTGTGTGTGTGTGTCTGTATGTGTGTCTGTGTGTGTGTGTCTGTATGTGTGTCTGTGTGTGTGTGTCTGTATGTGTGTCTGTGTGTGTGTGTGTGTGTCTGTATGTGTGTCTGTGTGTGTGTCTGGATGTGTGTCTGTGTGTGTGTCTGGATGTGTGTCTGTGTGTGTGTGCTTCTCTTCTTTCAGTTTTGCTGGTGTGCAATTATTTATTACGTGTGTTTTCTTGGGTTTAGTTAACCTCCTTGGGTTGGAATTTTCCTTCTAGTATTTTCTGTAGGACTATATTTGTAGATAGATATTGTTTAAATTTGGTTTTGTCATGGTAAATCTTGTGTTCTCAATCTATGTTGATTGAAAATTTTGTTGGGTATAGTAGTCTGGGATGCCATCTGTAGTCCCTTAAAGATTGTAAAACATCTGCTCAGGTCTTTCTGGGTTTTAGAATCTCTTTTGAGAAGTCTAGTGTAATTCCGATAGGTCTGCTTTTATATGTTACTTGGCCCCTTTTCCTTGTAGCTTTTAATATTCTTTCTTTGTTCTGTACATATGTGTTTTGATTATGATGTGGCTGGATGATTTTCTTTTCTGGTCCAATCTATTTGATGTTCTGTAACCTTCTGTATCTTTATAGGCATCTCTTTCTTTAGGTTAGGGAAATTTTCTTCTATTACTTTGTTGAAAATATTTTCTGGGCCTTTCAGCTGGGAATGTTCTCCTGCTTCCATTCCTATTATTCTTAGGTTTGGTCTTTTCATAGTGTCCCAGATCTTCTGTCAGGAGTTCTGTTCTTGGATGTTTTATGTCAGGGAATTTTTAGATTTAACATTTTTTTTTGACCGGTGTACAGATATCTTCGATTGTATCTTCTACATCTGAGATCCTCTCTTCCATCTCTTATATTCTGTTGGTGATGCTTACATCTGTAGTTCCTGTTCTCTTTCTTAGGTTTTTCATCTCCAGGATTCCATCAATTTCTGCTTCCTTGATTGCTATTATTTCTATTGGTCTTGAACAGTTTTATTAATTTTCTTCACCTGTTTGGATTGCATTTTCCTCTATTTTTAAGGGATTTATTAATTTCCTCTTTAAAGGGTTCTATCATCTTCACACAGTTGGAACTAAGGTCTTTTTCTTGTGCTTCAGCTGTGTTAGGATATCCAGGGCTTGCTGTGGTGGGAATGGTGCCATGTTTCCTGCCTGTTGTTAGTTTGATTTTATGTTGGCCTTTAGCTGCCTTGGTTTTGTTGTTATTATAGGTTTAGGCGTTGGTATCTGAGTTTATTTTTGTTGGATGGGTGGGTTTTGGATGTTTTTTGCTTTTGGTTTACTTTGATTCCTGTTTCCTCTCTGTCTTTTGGCCTAAATGGTCTGGGATGACTAGCAAGCCTTCAGGACTAGTAGGGTGTCTCCCTTGGGGTTTTTGTGGCTTACATGGCCTCTGGGGTTTTGGGTGCTAACCTTGTGTAGCTTGTGGTCCTTGGTGTCAGCAGGCCTCAAGGAAAGCAGGCATAGTAGTGGGCTGGAGAAAGGAGTCCAAGGGATGGGTGCAGTCTAGGCTGTTTGTGTTTGAAGAGGATATGGCAGGCAAGGGTTTGGGGCAGGAACTACCTGATTGTTCCTGGTACCAGCAGGACTCCAAGAAAGTAGGCAGAGTTGTAGGGTAGGAAATAGAACACAGAATCTGGGGTGTGGTTTACCTCTGTTGGGTGTGCTTCCAGGAGAGTTGGTGGACACTAGCTTGGAAGGGAAGGGCTTACCTGGTACCATTGGTGCCTTCAGACCTCCATGAAAGCAGGCATTGTTGTGGGGCCAGAAGAACAGTATAGGGTAGGGGGTGCAGGTTACCATTGTTTGACAACTACTCTTAACGGTAGACAGCATGTCCAGCTTTAGATGGTCAAAAAAAAAAAAAAAAAAAAAAAAAAAAAAAGAATGTAACGGTATATCTCTGGAGGTTCCTTGTCTCACAATGTCATGTCAGGGCTTTCTTAAACTTTTACTTTTATTTTTTTTTTAAATTAATTAATTAATTTTACCCTACAGATTTTGTATAACGTTATGTCTTCTGGCTTTGTGTTTTTATGGGATTCCTGAGTGAGCGAACAAATGTGTCTCTATGTCATTATTATTTTCTTGTGTCTTTTTTTTTTGCTGGAATCCTTTCCTTCTGTTTGTTTTGTCCTATATTTATTTGCTTTTATTTGTCTTATTTATTATTATTATTATTATTATTATTATTATTATTATTATTGCTTAGCAACCTGGTTGTTTTCTATGGAGAGACAGTAATGTCTAGCCAGTCATTTTATGCTGTTACTACTGTTACAAGGAAACTTTCCCATGCCCAAGTTGACTGCATATTTTGTTATGTTCTGTGCTTTGGTGTTCTTGGAAACCAATCGCAATAGAGGTCAGTTAGAATTGCTTTGTATAGTTACCCACAATAAATTTGGACCTGAACCAACTGCCTGGCAACACTTTCTGCACCTGTGTATGAGCTTTTACGGTCTTTGTCTTTATAAACTGTCCCTAAGATGGGCCCCAACCTAAGAGAGACACTTGCACCAATATAAGAATCCATTTGGAATAAGACTTCTATTTTGAGTAGGAACTGAATAAAGTTTGAGTTCCCAAGACCTCCCTGGGAATTGACATCCTACTTGGCATAAAGAGACATGTACATGGGTAACTGACATCCTGGTTGGCAAGGCAAGTTCCCCACCCCAGCTGAATACCCCATCCCCTGGGAACAGGGTAAATGAGCAACAAAGATGTATTCCTAAGGAAGTCCCCTATCCCTAAACCCTGATTGGTAGAATAACTTAGCACAGATGTGTGTCGACTTCAAGCTTAAAAGCTCTGTAGGATCCTGGCTCAGGAATCCCGTCAGCTCCTGAGTCTGGTCTGTGGTCCTGGGGTGAATGCTCAATAAACTATTCTTGTCTGACTGAGATGGATGTTCAAGTGGTTTGTGGGGCAACACCTGGACCCCAACAGGAGGAGTAGAGGAAGGGAACCACAATTAGAATATATTGTATAAATATTTTCAGTAAAAGAAGAAAGAACAATAAAAAGTGTAAAAACTTACCATCTCCTAGTTCTGCAGGCTGTCTGCGGGTTAAGGTATAAGCAACATTGTTTCCTGTAGAGGCCTGTGAAGAAGCACCTGTTCTGTAATTCTTCCCCCAGTTTCTGGTGGCTTGCTGTCCACATTTGTCATTCCTTCCTGGACACATCACTGATATCTACCTTCATTTTCACATCACATTTACTCCTGTGTGTGTGTATGTGTGATTACAGACACCATCTGCTCTTGCTTTCTTATATGATAAAATACCCAAGCAAAAGCAGCTTTAGAGTTGAAAAAGGTTTATTTAGAATAGTGAGAATCCATTACCAAAGGGAAATCAAGGCAGGGACTTGAAGCAGCTAGTCACACCCACAGTGAAGGGGAGAGAAAAATGAACACATGCTCACTTATATTCAGTACTCTGTAGTCTTCTGCAGCCTAGGGATTAGTGCTGCCTACAGAGGGCTGGGTTTTCCTGCAATCAACTGATGTAATCAAGACATTACTCCCTGAGACGCAGAGGCTAGCCTGATCTAGACAATTGTTCATTGAGACTCTTTTTCCAGGTGATTGGAGATAGTCAAGTTGATAGTTAAACCTATCACATTGCCTACCCTCACTCCATTTTTTTTTCTCTTTTTTTGGAGGCAAGGTCACACTAGATTTCCACCCTGCCTTCTAACCATAATCCTTCAGGGTAAGTCTCCCAAGTAGTATGTTTACAGGCATGTGCCACTACAACCAGATTTTCCACTTATTGTTAAGACACCAGTTAGGTTAAATTAGTGTCTATTACAATGACCTTATTTCAAGTGTGTGTGTGTGTGTGTGTGTATGTGTGTGTGTGTGTGTGTGTGTGTGTGTGTGTGTGTGTGTGTGATTTAAGACATGAAAGAAGCCAGGTGTGGTGGTACAAGCCAGTAGTTGTAAAACAGAATTGCAAGTTCAAGGCCAGTCAGAGATGCAAAGGAGGAACCTGGAGTTGGGGGATGCTTTAAGGTAAAGGGTAAACTGAAGACCCATGGGTGTTCCAACACTCCAGAATATCTTCATTGTAGAAAATGCTACTAATGTCTCACTCAGTAATCATTGCTATTTCTCCTTCTTTAAGAGCAGGACCAGCACTCTTTTCTGGAAGGCAATGTTCCCAACTCAAAACACTTGAATTCTGAGGTTCCTTTGCATATGACTAGTTCTGGGAAGTGAGCTGTCAGCTGCCTTTAGGTGGATGCTCCTTCCTTTAGATAAGCTCAGGAGCCCATTGAGAAAAATTGCTTTATCTCATGGGCAATTCTCTCCAGCCTCTTTCCTAATACAGAAGTTCCAGAAAGCACGCAACCAATGAGTCCTATCTTTGACTGTACTGAGGGAAAGTTATTCATTTTATTATATCCTTGAAAAAAGATCAGCTTTTCTTCTGAATACAGGTTTAAATATCCAAAGTAAAATTCTCTTCCCTTTCCTTGATCCCTCATTCCTCCTTATTTGTTACCAGTCAATATTAAAATATTGATTCAAGAATATGAAATTATTTCATATTGGAAAATATACACAACCAAATAAAAGAGGAAGTCAATTTATATTCAGAAAAAGGCACTTTTGATAAACATTCACACATTATCACAATCATTCAATAAATTTTCAGATATGTTTTAAGCATAGAAAGCTGCTACTTTATAAATAAAATGTACACAGATATATAATATATAATATTTGCTTTTTAACTTTTTATTAATTCTTTGTGAACTTCACATCACATCATTTCCTTGTCCCTTCGAATACACTCTCTGCCCTTGCAACACCTCCCCCCCACCCGAAAAATCTCCCCAAAGCCAAAAACCAAAAACCCTATTTCACTGTGGAAGCTGTAGTGCGTCTCAGTGTGCCCTACAGTATATCCTTTTGCTTACACTTCTTTGTCTGCAAATGTTCATTACAGTGAGTTGTTGGTGGTTCGAGGCCTCTGGCATCTGCTACACTATCGATATTAGCACCTCTAGGATATCCTGTGGTTGCTCTGGGTCATGAAGATCCTGCAACTTTGGATCTACAGGGCCAGCCCCTTTATTTGCTCCAACAGTTCATCAGTGGGTGAGCCAAGTCAAAGCCCTGGATCTGGGCCTGGGTGGTAGCTGAGTTGGTTTGCCCACCAACTCCCCGTACCCACACCAGCAGGAGGAACTCTCCCATACTGCTCTAGCTATCTCATTCTGCGCTGTAAGCAGCAAGCGAGCAGGGCCAGGTCTCCCATGCTCATGCCCTGGGGGCAGGCTCACCTGTGCCTTCACCACCAGGGTCAGCTTTATTGTGCTGCTCAAGCACAAGTGTAAGGCCTGCTTTCCGGAGTGCTTCAGCAAATGAGGAACAGGGCTAGCTCTCCCGCTGTCAGGGCCAGCTCTCCCACCCACCATAGATGGGAAAACAGCATCTCTCCTATGCCCACGCCTTTGCCTGACAGATGAACGGCAGGGCCAGCTCTCCCGTACTCACTTTCTGGGGACTGGCTCACCGGTGCTCCTGCCACCAAGATAGCTATTTTGCTACCCAGGCATGGCATACGGCTGTATCTCTGCTCTCCTGAGTGCTGTAGCCTGCAAGGAGATGGAGCCAGCTCTCTCAGCACCACAGAGAGTGAGGGGCTGGGCCAGCTCTGAACAGCCCTTAGACATCAATATAGTCCTAGGTGGCAGCCCAGACCAGAGACATCTGCATGATCTTTGGTGGTTATAGGAGCCATGGAGGTCGACACAGACCCCTGCTGACATATGGCCACGGACCCAGACATGGTCCTTAGTAGCAGCATAGGCTAGATTAGGACTTCTCCGTGGGCTCAGGTGGTGGGGCAGGCTACTCACCTAAGGTTATTCCTCTCCACCTGTGAGTCTCCATTTCTGCCTCTCTTCATAATACTCAAACCATTCTGCTTCCCTTCTGCTGTTCCCATTTCCCCATCACAAAATTCCATATCATAATGGCTTCTGCTGCAGGCTGGCCTTGTGGTCTCTGAGTGTCTTCTGCCTGCCAATACCATGCCATAGGTAATATTTAGATAAAGGAGAGGAGTACATGTAATTATTTTTAATTCATAAGAAAAAATGATGCTCATAAATTGCTGAGAGGTTGTATATATTTAAAATCTTAGAAAATTCATGATGAATTTTTTTCTTTTCGAGTTTATTATATAATTATAACCCTTCTCCCTTCCCTTTTCTTCCTTCAAACCCTCTCATAATGATGAATTTTTATTAAACTACATTGCTATTTCATGCTATCATCTATTGAGCATCCTAGACAATGCAATAAGATGAGAAAAAAGAATAGAAGTTACAAAAATTAGAATTTCCAGAACAAATCTTATTTTAGTTAACATATTTGATTATATAATAAAGCTAATAGAATCTAGCAACCACAGGCATACTTCATTAGACACTCTCAATGCTGCTGGATACAAGATCAATATAAAAACCAATTTTCTTTTTACATTCAAGAATAGGTAATTGGAAAAGATAATGATACAACAATGAAAATAAAATTATAAGGAGTTTAGGAACAAATAATACCCATTAGGCCAGCGAATTTAATTCTGATATTCCTCAACTCACTATGAGGCTTATATTCCAATAAACCCATGTTCAGATGAAAATACTGTAGGCTAAAAATGCATTCTAAATGCCAATGCTTAGCAATTCAGTATCCTGTAGAATCCTGGTTGCTTACCTTTTTAGTAGTATGAATTCTAGATACATGGCTTCCTGCTGCTACCTGCACCTCTAGAAAGGAAAAAAAAAAATCAAAGTATAAAATATGGCTTCTACTAAATCCATACTAATTAGGCACCACTGTGAAGCTGGGGAATCGTAACTAGTGGTGTTGTGAGTTGGAGAGCAATTGTCTGTAGTTAACGAACTCAAATGTGCATGAGAAGGAACTTCCGTAAACTAGGGTTGGGAAAATAAATGCATACAACTGTTTTGGAAAACAACTTGATAACATTTACTACAGAGGAAGATGTGCAAATGCCACTACCAGTAATTTCTCTTGGAGGTTTGGTTTCTAGAGGAAATTTAGCAAAACGCTCAAGGATACATGTACAAAAGCATTCATTGCTGCAGCTTTTTAAAGCAATAAAGAATTGAGAACAAAGTAAATGATTATCAGCAGGAGAATGTTATGTTTACACAGCAATTGCAATGAATGAATGAACTAAATCTACAAGCATCAATTTCTCTGGGAAAGGAAGTGTCAGAGAATAGTGTTTAATGCACATTCTGAAAGCCTACAATCCGGCGCTGTACCCGCTACATGCATATGTAACAAAGCGTTGCATAGCAAAGTGATAAACTCCAAATGCCGGCTAGTGATTCCTTCTAGCCATAGAAGAAGAACATGACACAAGGAAGACCTCTTATATTCATCCTTATGTACGTGATCTGAAATGAGCATGAGAAAATGTCAATGTTTGATAAAGCTGCCATGAAGTTATCTTTAAAGTATTCTGAGTGCTTGGTATATTTTATAATATTTGCAAGGTGGGAGACACCATCTAGGAAGTCTAATTTTTTGTAATGTCATAGTCCACACTCGAGCTTGCAGAATTTCTGCCAGCTGGACATTTCAACTTTCCTTTCTTAGTTCTTTATCTCTTCCTTAGGAGTTAGGATGAGGTCATAGCTGCATAACCAGCAGAGTGGCACAATGTAAGAGTCCCTACACTGTGCTAGTTTGCTGTGACAAACAGAATGACTGTGATGCTTTGCATACGCTTGGCCCAGGGAATGGCGCTATTAGAGGGTGTGGCCCTGTTGAAGTAGGTGTGGCTTTCTTGGAGTAGGTGTGTCACTGTGGGTGTGAGCTTTAAGACCCTCATCCTAGCTGCTTGGAAGCCATTATCTGCAAGCAGCCTTCAGAGGAAGATGTTGAACTCTCAGCTCCTCCTGTACCATGCCTGCCCAGATGCTGCCATGCTCCCACCTTGATGATAATGGAGTGAACCACTGAACCTGTAAACCAGCCCCAATTAAATGTCCTTCTAAGAGTTGCCTTGGTCATGGTGTCTGTTCACAGCAGTAAAACCCTAACTAAGGCAATGACGAAAAGCCACTTGAGGAGAAAAAGGAGGGTATTTGCCTTGTAGGCTACAATTCGTCATTGAAGGAACCAAGGGCAGGGACTTTCTTGCACAACCCAGGACCACCTCCTCAGGGTGGCACAACCCATACTGAGCTGGGCCCTTCCATGTCAATTAAGAAAATGCTTCAATGAGATGCCAACAGGCCAATTTAGTGGAGGTAATTCCCCAGCAGAAGAGCCCTCTTCCTAAGTAACTATAGTTTGTTTTTCAGAAAAAAGTTACCAGAGCATACTATGTTTATTTGTTTACCCTTTTGAACAAGAGAAATTAAGACACGCCAGTGATGCACGCCTTTAATCCCAGCACTTGGGAAGCAGAGGCAGGCGGATTTCTGAGTTCCAGGCCAGCCTGGTCTACACAGTAAGTTCCAGGGCTATAAAGAGAAACCCTGTCTTGAAAAACCAAAAAAAAAAAAAAAAAAAAAAAAAAAAAAAATAGGAAATTAAGACATGTGTTCTCTGGCAAAGAGTCGATAGGGAGATATTGAGAATGAAAAAGTGGGTAGGATGGAGTTACTGACCAAACTTCTACTTGATTCATTCTTTCAAGCTCTGTACTAAATCCATCCTGATATCTCCCATCTTTTCAGTCCTGTTTTTGAGGGTATGTTGATTTATTCTCATTTGACAAAGCTTTTTCCCACTTCCTTTCTGTGTGTAGAACTTTACTTATCTCACAGGATATGTGCCCCTCCCCTTGACCTTCGCTTGAAAATTCTAAACAAGCCCCACTCTCGTCCCCACTCTCCTCCAACCCAATCTTCTAGGCAGCTTTGTCCTTGCCATATTTTCAAAAGAAATAATTCAGCTCAGAGTACAATAGCAGTGTCATCTTGTGAAGCACTCTTGCTTCCATGTGGGTAGAACAGGGCAATTCTTGATTTAAAAGGCCTAGTGTTCTTAGCTTACCGTCTCCTCTAAGTACAATTCCCTTCTGCCTGTTCTGTGCTCAAAAGTTCTGCCCTTGATATTTTCAGTGAACAGACCTATGATTAAATATAAGGAGTACATATTCTTTTATATATGAGTCATACTTTGCAATCTATGTTATCGTCCTTATTTCTCCACCAAAGACTTTATACGATGGAACAGAAATTACTGTCCTCATTTATTCCCGAAAAGACCAAGGTATCAAGACATCCATTTCTTAGAGTTTATCACCTGTAGAAGGAAGCCTTTAGTTGAAGTTAATAGAAGCAGAACACCCAGTAAAGGGAAGTTGCGAGCCATTATGCTATCAGACAATCCCATGTAAAAGAAACTCTTCCCTTGGCTCTGCTCAAGGATTTCCATGGAAGCAGGTGGGTTCAAGTGAGTTTTCCTTGTACAACGAAGATTTTCTTCATGATGTGATGTACTGGATAGTTTTATGTCAACTTGTCATGAGCTGCAGTCATCTGAGAGGAGGGAACCTCATCTAAGAAAATGCTTCCAGCCGGGTGGTGGTGGTGCACGCCTTTAATCCCAACATTTGGGAGACAGAGGCAGGCGGATTTCTGAGTTCGAGGCCAGCCTGGTCTACAGAGTGAGTTCCAGGCCAGCCAGGGCTATACAGAGAAGAAACCCTGTCTCGAAAAACCAAAAAAAAAAAAAAAAAAAAAAAAAATGCTTCCATAAGATTGGATTATAAGAATGCCTGTAAAGCATTTTCTTAATTAGTGACTAATGGAGGAGGTCCCAGCCAATTGTGGATGGTGCCATCCCTGGGCTGGTGGTCCTGGGTTGTATAAGAAAGCAGGCGGAGCAGGCCATAAGGAGCAAGCCACCAAGATGTATACCTCCGTGGCCTCTACATCAGCTCCTGCCTACAGGTTCCTGTCCTCCTTGAGTTCCTGCCCTGACTTCCTTCAATGATGAACTTTGATATGGAAGTGTAAGCCAAATAAATCCTTTCCATCCCATCTTGCCTTTTGGTCATGGTATTTCATTGCAGCAATAGAAACCCTGACTAAGACACAAGAACAGAGAGGTTTTTCCACTTAAGAAAAGCAGAGCCTGGGCTGGAGAGATGGCTCAGCCGTTAAAGGCTAGGCTCACAACCAAAAATATAAGAAAAGCAGAGCAGGGGAGAGAAACTGAGGGGTTTTTTCAGCAATCCCAGAAGGAGAAGCTGGAGACAACCAGAGTTGAAAAGGACAGAAAGCAAGAGGGGAGGGAGAAGGAAGGAGTGACAGAGAAGCGAAAGTGTGAAACCCTTTGCCCCCAATTTATCTTCATGAGAATTTGCTATGTGAAAATACCCACTTGAAAATGAGATAAATAAAGAAGTAATTATTTGCATTACAAATTAACTTTCACTTCAAAAGAGTATTTGCCACAGGTGTGATTCTGTGATGTGGGACTTTAGAAAGGAAGGTAAGTCGGGAGAGGTGGGAGATTTAAACAATAGGACTTCCCGAGGATGAAGGGGAAGACAGACAAAGAAAGAGGTGGTCCTACAGGGAGCTCTCTGCCGAGCACAGGCTTTGGCATGGACAGGAATGGAATGGAGGAGGAGAAAGTCAACAATAAGCAGAGCCTTTTGAACAGAGCTGCTTTGCTTAAGGAAAAGAAGCTCACACGCGCGCGCGCGCACACACACACACACACACACACACACACACACACACACACAGACACCTACACACACGCACACATACAGACTCATATTTGGAGTAAGAAGTGTAATGTCAACAGACTGTAAGGGTTTGCACATTTTTGTTTATTTCACTTCTGAATTCTTCAAGGTGCAAAAGATGATTTTAACAAAATGGGGACGAAGGTATTTGTGTAGAAGGCATACATTGAAATTAATTCTATTGCAAAAGGGACAGAGATCCTTAGAATCTAGTCATCCAAGAGAGAAGCATTACTAGAACCGATCTGAGATGAAGGTTGTGAAGGACAGACACAGGAAATAGACTGAACTTGGACTATGTTGACCAGCAACTCTTTATTTCTCCCTCTGCTTACAGCTTAGGTAATTCCACTAAAATGTATCAATCGCTTGGTATAGGTGGATTTCGCGTGTGAATGCAAGGAACCCAGCTTAGCTCCCTTAGGGAACCTAGAGAAGATGAAAACCAAGTTTCTGAGATAGTAGGCAAAGGGAAGGGACACAAGGACTCAGCACTGTCAATTTTTAAAGGAGGCAACCGGGTGAGGCCATCTCAATCCCTCTTTGCTACTGTGATTCAATAGCTTGTAGACACAAAAGAGCAAAGATTTACTTTGTTTCATGGTTTCAGAAGGTCTCAGGTCATCATGGCAGAGAAAGTAAGGAGGAGTCCATGCTGGTGAGAGCCCGTGGCAGAGGTTTCTCCCGTTACAGCATCATCAAGGGAGAGTGTACTGAAACCTGGTGGTAGGGGATAACCTCAAAGACCTGCCTCTAATGTCTATCTCTAGCAAATAGGGCCTGCATGCTAAAAATTCCACAGCCTCCTAAAACAGCACCAATAGCTGGTGAACAAGCATTTATACCATGAGTTGGTAAGGGCTATCTACGTTTCAAACCTTAACAGTTTACACCAAGGATGGTGACCACCTCATAACACATGAATGTCGTCTAACTTCAGGAGCTTCAGTATCTGTCTTAGCAACACCTAAGAGCCCCAAATTCAGTCTCTTTTAAAACTCAAGGCAAATAGGTTGATTTGTTTTATTTTATGTGGGTACATGTATAATGCACACATTTTGTGTGTGTGTGTGTGTCTGTGTGTGTGTGTGTGTGTGTGTGTGCAGATGTGGCTGCTGTGTCACATGTACAGTAGGTGGCACAGAGGGGAGAAGCTATGCCTGTGCTCAGTGTTCTGACCTATGAGCATGAATGACTAGTAGCCTAAGATTGACAGACCACCAGGGCCTGGGAAGTCTGGCACCAGGGGGCCTGGACAGGGAGCTAGCCTAAGATGATCACCAACCCAGAGCTGTGACAAGCAGCAAGTCAGAGACTAGAAGAACCCCTTTTGGGAACACCTGGGGACGTGTTGATGTCTGAGGGCTGTGAAGAACTGGCCTCACCCCCCCACCTGGGCATCGTGAGAGAGCTGGCCTTGAGGGCATGAGAGGAGGGAGAGCTCACTCACTCTTAGCCATCTGCAGTACTCAGGAGAACAGATTGTACACTGCAGGAGTTTTGAGTGAGCCACTTCTATGAGTTGGGATGAACAAGGGAGAGATACTTTCTTCCTCTCTCATTCCTCACCACCTCTGATCTGGCCCTGGGCTCCTGAGAGCAGGCGAGCTGGTGGGCACACCAGCTCAGGTACCTCTCAGGCCAGATCCAGGGCTTTGAATTGGCCCACTCCAACTTCTCCCCTATCTATGAACTCCTGGAGTGCATGAAGAAGGGCCCTGTCCTACAAATCCAAAATTACGGGATCTCCACAACACAGGACAATAACAGGATATGCAAGATGAGTCCCAGTGAAGTTCCAGTATTGATGGAGTGACAGAAGCCATGGGCCTCATATCAGACCATCAAGTCATTGCAGTGAACATTTGAAAGCAAAGAAGTGTGGACAAAAGGTATACTGTGGGACACACTGTGACATACTACAGCTTTCACAATGAGTTTTGTTTTTCTCCATTGTCGGGGAAGTTATAAGGGTGGAAAGTGTGTCTGAGTGAAGGGAGAGATGAGTAGGGTTGGGGTACATGATGTGGAATTCACAAAGAACCAATAAGTTTTTTAAAAATCCCATCTAGAATGGAGGGAAATTGGACTAAGGCAATAATGAAGCCTACGGGAGCAGACTCTAGACACTATGTCTTTGTGTCTAGCATCCAGGGATCAGGATGTCATTAAGTTGGCCCCAATAGACATGGGCAGCCCTACTTCTATGACCCTCCTACCTGTAACATACATGGCCTTGCACCTAGGCTGACTTCTCTCAGTGTCTACAGCTTTCTTTAGCAAATGTCATGTCATATTTAGCATCTCCAAAATCCTCCAATTTCCATTACAATGTAAGCTTTATACTGATAACTTTATGTACCACCTTCCCAGGGGGCTTCCATAGAGGAATTTGAAGCTATTGTGCTACTTGGCCTCACAAACATTCTACTCTTTTAAGAGCACTAATATTATCATCATATCAGAATCTCATTATTAAGATCTAACTTATCCCTAATTTTGTCCCTATAAGTCCTATATTCAGGTATGGTTAGAGTGTTGGTTAGGGCTTAGCATAGGAATTCTGGGAGACACAGCCGAGTTTCTAGCATATTCCTCTGTGGCCATTCATTGTTAATTCAGTTTCTATTTCCTGCCCAAGTCAACTACTACTGTACTGTCTGTCTCTATAGAATTTTATTTTAGGGTGCATTTTATACAGATAGGATTGTATAATTCACCTCCTCCCTTCCACTAGAGATAGAAGGCACTGCCTCGTGCACAGCAGGTAAGCACTCTACCACTGAACTATAGCCCTAACTCTTGTGTTTCCTTTTCCTGTCTTGGTTGTTTGTTGTTTTGAGACAAGGTCTTGCTATGCAGCCAAGGCTATGCTTGAGCTTATTATGTAGCCCAGGCTGTGGTCAAACTCCTGATCTTCTGTCTCAGTCTCCTGAGTGCTGGGATTCAGCACCTATACACTCATATCTTTTTTTCTTCCACTTAGTGTAAGTTTATCATCCTGTTATCTAGTTATCTCAGTGCTGTTTGTTTAAAACACTCTTTTACTCATAATCTATCTTTGTTGAAATCAATATATATATGTATATACATATATGGAAATCAAAATCAATCAGGAGACTGAGACAGATCATATATATAGATACGTATGTGTGTGTGTTTGTGTGTGTGTGTGTGTAAAGATTTTAGACTTTCAGTGTTTTTTTTTTCTTCAGTTGGTATATCTGTATGTAAATACCATATTTGGTAACTTTATTTTTTTTATAGTGCCATACTGAACCCAGGGCCTTGTGCCCCCTAAGAGAGCATTTTATGACCACACGGAGTACATCCTCTGCCTTTGGGTTTTTGAGAGAGGATCTAGTTCTTCTGAGGTGTCCTCAAACTCACAATCTTCTTGCCTTGGTCTCTCAAGTGCTGGAGCCCTACTTCCAGGCACGTAGCCCTGGTCTGGCTAGGAACTGTAACTTACAGTAAGTTTTGAAATCAGGGAGTGAGAATTCTCTACCCCTTATCCCCATTTTTGGAAATAATTAATTTCCTTCTGTCTCTATGGATTTACCTATTCTGGATATCACTTCTTTTTAAAATTTGTTTTGGCTAGTCTGGGTTTTTTGCATTTCTATATAAATTTACAATCTGCTCGTGAGATTTTTTTTTTTTTAAAGAAGAAAAAGTCTCCTGGAATTTTGAGAGTTGCATAAGTATATATATCAACTTGTAGGAAATTGTCCTCTCAACTGAGCCTTCCAATCTGAGAGTATGACATGTTAAAGGTTCCCATCCTTTTTGATTTGTTAATTTCCGCAACTAAATGTTTTAATGAAAACTAGTCATTTTAAAGTGAATAATTCAGTGACATTTGGTAATTTACAGTATCATGCAACCACTCTCTCCCTATGCGGTTCCATTTTCATTATCATAGGAGGAAATCAGGCTCCCATGAAGCAGTTAGCCCTCTTTCTCCTTTCTTCCCATGTTGAGAACTACCAATCTAATTTTTATCTCTGTGAATTTATCCATTCTGAATATTTAATAAGACTGAATCATAATAGATGTGATTTGTGTGTCTGGCTTCTTGCATTAGTGGAGTGTGTTTATCCATACTGTACCATGAACCAATATTTTATTTCTTTGTATTGAAAAGATGAAAGTTAGCCGGGCGGTGGTGGCGCAAGCCTTTAATCCCAGCACTTGGGAGGCAGAGGCAGGTGGATTTCTGAGTTCGAGGCCAGCCTGGTCTCCACAGTGAGTTCCAGGACAGCCAGGGCTATACAGAGAAACCTTGTCTCGAAAAACCAAAAAAAAAAAAAAAAAAAAAAAAAAAAAAAAAAAAAAAAAAAAAAAAAAAAAAAAAAAAAAAAAAAAAAAAGAAAAGATGAAAGTTATTTTGAGGCTTACTAGAGATTATAGACCCTCCTACTAAACTTCCATAAGAAGAGAAACCAACTAGATCTCTGACGTTGCTGCTTCTAGAGTCTATTATACGAAGAAAGTAAAATAAAGAGGCACGAAGAGTAGCTTGCAGTGGATGCTGGGATGCGTGCAGCCTAGATCTCATTTGGGGATTTGTTGTTTAGAATAGAATAAAAGCTTTCAACTGAAGAGAGCCCTTGTCTAAATCATGCCCCCTCTTTAGAGGTAGTTGTAATCCAGTGACCATCTGGGATCAGGAATGGTCTACCTGCTTCATCGTTTCCTGTGGGATTCTTCTTTGTGCGATTTCATCATCCTTTCTGCACTTACTCTGCTTTCTCCAACCTCTTACACATGTTGATCCCTAAGTCATAGCCTATTAAATGTCTCTATTCTCTATGCAAATTTCCTTTTCAGAATTTTAATATGAGCCCTACAAAGTCAATGCAATTTGAGTTGGGTCATTAAAAATTGAATATTCCAATCATGGGGAATAATGAATCTATGGCACTCTGAACTGATTCAACAACATTTAAAGGATTATAACTTATTGAGGTCTCGTAGTTTAAGAGAAACTAATAAAATGGCTATATTCAGAGGAAATCAACCGGGATAGTAGTGCAAGAAAATGACTCTTGAGTTAGAGCTAGAGGAGTTGAAACATTGAGAATTGTCTTAAATTCACATAAGAAAGATGGAACCTAAAGACTGGTTTTAAAAGGAGACAGATTTTGGCTGAATGATAGCAGGATTTTTTTAAACATACATTTTTTTTTAAAAGAATGTATCATTTTATTTTATGTATTTGGATGTTTGCCTGTGTGTATGTCTGTGCACAACTTGCAAGCCTGGTACCTGTGGAAGCCAAAAGAGGGCTTCAGATGCCCAGGAACTAGAGTTACAGATGGTTCTGAGCCTCTGTGTGGATGCGGAGAGTCAAACTCTGGTCTTCTGCATACACGTGTTCTTATCTGCTGAGCAATCTCTGCAGACCTGGTGGGATGTCTTTCTTTTTTTTAAAGGACAACTTGGGGGCTGGAGAGATGGCTCAGCGGTTAAGAGCACTGACTGCTCTTCCAGAGGTCCTGAGTTCAAATCCCAGCAACCACATGGTGGCTCACAGCCATCTGTAATGGGATCTGATGCCCTCTTCTGGTGTGTCTGAAGACAGCAACAGTGTACTTACATATAATAATAATTAAAAAAATCTTTAAAAGGACAACTTGTAATGTCTTGGGAAGTAATGAGCCAGCTCCTTAACACAGATGGGTGAGCACAGATCAGAAGTATTCATGAGAGGATTTCTTTTTTTGTTTGTTTGTTTGTTTTTGGTTTTTTGGGTTTTTTGGTTTTTTGGGTTTTCAAGACAGGGTTTCTCTGTGTAGCCCCATGAGAGGATTTCTATACTAATAACTGGGAAACAGTCCTTTTTGATTCTCAAATCTCGTGATAATAGCTTGTGATAAATTATAAGCTTTTTAAGGGTCTTAATGTAGAGACTTATGGTATCTACTCAACTGAAATGCAAGACTCAGTTTTATCAGTTTTTTTCCTAAAGGCAAATATATATACATACATATATTCCCTCCATTTTCAGTCTGCCTAGAGTGGCCTAGCAGAGAACAGAATAAATCCAGGATATTTTCAAGTATCTTCCCCACCAACAATGAGTTTGCTGTTCAATTCCCCCTCTTAAGACACAGAGAAGCAAATGGTGGATTTTGAATTAGCTTTTACTTTTATTAATAAGCATGTTTACAGGTTTTAAGGGCTCATTAGATAATTTATATCCTTCTACAAATAGCTTAAATTTGTATTATCATAGCCTTAGGAATTCAGACTGAACACTTTTACTAAAAATAAATTGAACTCCAGGAATTTTACAGAGTTGACCCAGACCATGGAGGGACTATATACCAGGGATGAAATCCAACCTCTCACATACATGATGATTAAGACTTTCATACCTACACCCAAATTTATCTATGTCCCAAATCTTCTTTCTGGACAACTCTCATATTTTATGGGCTGAACTGTATTTCACAAAAAGCAAAGCTGAAGTCCTAAACCTTGGGACCTATAAATTATTTGATATTGAAACCGAGTCTTTGCAGATGTAAGCAAGTTAAGATAAGGTCACATTGGGTGAAGACAGCCCTAATCCAATGATTTATAAAAGAAAAATTTAGGCCCAGACACAATACTATAAGAAGTTGGAGATGGAAACTTATGTTGCCAAAGCTAAGGAGCAACTCAGGAGATTGCCAGTGACTAGAGTAGGAAGAAGTCAAGAAAACACTTTCCTTGGAGTCTTCAGAGAAAGCACAGCCCGCAAGCACCATGCCTTAATAATTCTGGCCTCTAGAACCATGAGTGAATACGGCCGATATTATTTTAAGCTGCCCAGCATATAGATGGATCCCTTGTTGCAGCGGCCCAGAACATCAGTGTCCCATAACCAAGGCACTTCTGCCAGAACATCAGTGTCCCATAACCAAGGCACTTCTGCCAGGCCAGAAAAGATGGAGTGAGAAGTTGGGTTGGCAGAACTGAGCATCATGAGGGACAAAACCAGGATGTTTTGAGGAATATGTATGTGTTCTCCTCATCTTCAGATGCCTGGTGCCTGATCTTAGATATACCAACCTTAAAAACTGTGTCCTATCATGTATAAATTATTCAGGCTGCAGTCTCTCGCTATAGCAACATAACTACTAACAAAGAAAACTACCAGCTAGTGATTTTTATCTGGTCTTCAAATAGAACTTTAGGTCTCCATTTTTCTCATGAGTAAAGTGACCCTCAGAAGAGTCTATATCATTTGCCCAAAGTCACTTGTGTCTGAATACTGTGTTTCCTTCCCATAAGGTGGTTAGAGCCAATATGGAGTCATTCCTGCTTTTGCCTGAGGGCATGAGCATCCTTAGAAGTCTGCAGCATCTCCTCCCAGGAACCAGACTTGACACAAAGCAGAAGTTCGTTGCACAATGGTAGAGACAGATGATTAATTGAGGTGAGGGTAATGGAACAAGTGGGCCCGGGTCTTATGCTTGTCCTGGACTCTCGGGTTCTGCCTCTGCCAGCCATGTACCACAGAGATGAGCTGACAATGGCATCACCTGCGCTGAGTCTTTGTGTCAGGAGGTAGTCATGGCAACTCACTTGCTTCCTCAGCTGATGAGTAGACAATTAGGTAGAATGGAGGAATCAAGTTAATTGCCTGTCATCTCTTCTCTGCTCCCTGTGTATTGATTCAAATTAAGCTTTTCCAGTCCTCTAATGTCAGCAGATACCAAATGAGAAGCACAGACCCGGGAGTCAGGATCTCCAGCAAATAACTACTGCAAATGACACCCTTAACCTTTATACCTCTCTGTGTGTTTCTGACCCAAGCATTCACAACAACAAATCTCTTTGACTGACCTCCCTTGATTTCTGATCCAAAATCTCCAAGCTTCCTAGTGGTAACCCTTTCTGATATCCATTTGAAGTCCATTCAACTGGGTGTTCCTTCTTCTTCAGTGAAGATAAAAGAATACAGATTAAAGCCTGTGTTTGTTGAAACCAGGATAGCACAGAGAGAATAGGTATATACATCAGTGGTGGACACTCCATAGTACGTGCAGCACACATGGGAGTCTTGGGTCGAAGATCTAGAAGTATTATGTAACAAGTGGCCCATTAGATCAGCTGCTGCCAGATCTAGAGCTACATGAGATCTTGAGAAATGAAGCCCCCTCCTTGCCTATCCCATCCCAATAGTTTCATTGCAATAATCAGATGAAATGTTTTGCAGTTGCTTCTATAATCTTTGCTTGTCCTGATCTTTGTGTTCCAGGGGACTACTCTGTCGGAAATATCTTTTCTACATTTTAAAATCATCTCAACTCTGATGGTATTTGTCCAGGAAGTTATTTCAAAACTGCATTTGGGGCCTCCAAACACCTAGAATCCTGTGGTTTTTAAACTAGGCATCAAGCGCTGCACACGTAAGTTATCTCCTTACTGGACTATAGATGTCTTAAGGAGGTTGGGGCAATGATTATGTCTCCCTGGACAGTGCCTTTTGGTACCTAGCGCAGGCCTGACACATAAGAAGGTGATAAACGAGAATTTATTGAATAAATGGTTGATTTAAGAAAATGAGTAATGGAGCCGAGCAGTGGTGGTACACACCTTTAATCTCAGTACTTGGGAGACAGAGACAGGTGGAATTCTGAGTTCCAGGCCAGCTTGATCTACAGAGTGAGTTCCAGGACAGCCAGAACTACACAAAGAAACCCTGTCTTGAAAAAAAAAAGGGGGGGGGGTGGTAATGAAATATTGGAGATGGTGCTCTAGAAAAGAGAAATGTTTATTTGAACATATGAGTTGAATGTTGATTGGAATACATTAAGATTCCTGTACCATTTACAGTTTACTCAAATAGTAGGAAAGTATGATATTTTTTTGGACTCTGGAAGTCTTCACCAAGAACTATGCCCTGATTCATTCAGCACAACATCTCTTCTGAGAGTTGTGGCCATGCTGGCGATGCTGGCAATGCTGGCAATGAAAATAATGAGCCCTTACAGAGACTGAATCAGCAATTCACTGAGCCTGCTTGGGGCTGAGCTAGATCCTCAGCATGTATGTTATGGTTCTGTAGCTTGTTGTTCCTGTGGGGCTCCTCACAGTGGGAGCAGGGGCTGTTTCTGACCCTTCCACTTGCCTTTGGGACGCTTTCCCTTCTACTAGGTGGCTCGTCCCGCCTTGATATGAGAGAGTATGTGCCTCATGCTATTGTATCTTGCTATGCTAGGTTCAGTTAAAGTCCCATGGAGGCCTGTTCTTTTCTGAAAGGAAATAGAGGAGTGGATCGGGGGGGTGGGGGTGAGGGGAGGTGTGTATTTGTGGAGGAAGATTTGGGAAGAGTGGAATGTATTATATGAGAGAAGAAAAGGAAGAGAGAAAGAAAGGAAGAAAGAAAGAAGGGAAGAAAGAAAGGAAGAAAGGGGCAAAGAAAGAAAGAGAGAAAGAAAGAGAGAAAGGAAGGAAGGAGGGATGGAGAGAGTGAGAGGAGCTCTAGCGCAAGGTTGAATGTGCTAGATTGTGGTGGTAATGGAGGTAGAGGAGACAGCATGGAGGGTCGTGGGACAAAGAGGTTGCAGTGAGGATTTTGGAGACATGTTTGGGATTTCTCTTGGAAGTTCTTCCTGGGCCAGAAAAAAAAATTCTAGGAAGTAGACATTGTGTAGACTAATATACATGGTAGAGTCCATAGGTGCTTTATAGGTGCTAAACAGGTGTTTAATGGTAGAAGTGACAATGTGACTTTATAGTAAATCTATATGGAGTTAAAAGTCTTTGCAAGTCCCTGGGGAAATGTGGCAAAGAAGAGTGAGCAGTGAGGTAGGATTCAGTACAACTGGCTGCCTTTAATCAACTGGGGGCCACAGTTCTGAGCCTTAATTCTCTTTTATATAACTGAAGAAGGCAGAACCAATCACTCTCTGGAGACTGTGGATTTCCCATGCTACTGCTTAGGACCAGGACATGTCAGGAGAATGAGACCAGTATCTTAGGCTGGATTCAGAGAAGTTTAGGTGATCAGGTACACGCTCTAAACTCCCACCAGAAGCTTAGAGTCTACCAGAGAGACGATTTATGAACACTGTGCTTCCCTGCTTGTTATCTATTAAAAATAGGATTCATAGAGTTTAGTAGCCCCAAATCAGCTCTGAGATGGCTTCACGACAAATACTGTCAGAATTGAGAAATAAATTTAAGAGGTAGGAAAGTTATTCAGATGTAGTAGATGATTCATGGAGTAGGGTTAGATTCATCCTAGGATCTCCACTCCATCTTTTTCTTCCCACCTTCCTCCGACTCTCTTCTTTGGCAGGAAGCCATGTATCAACATGGGAGTCAGATGTTGTACATCCAAATCCACTTATTGATAATGCTTGACCTGCAGACAAATGTTTAACTGCCTTCTGTTCCGGTTTCTCCTTCTTTTAAATGATACCATTTACCTAAGGTTATTATAAAGGTTGGTTCACTTGATACTAAGAAAAGATACAAAGGGGCTGGAGGGATGGCTCAGTGATTAAGAGCACTTGCTCCTCTTTGAGTGGTCCTGGGTTCAGTTCCCAGTTCCAACATGGCAGCTTCAGTTCCAGATGATCCAAGGACCTCTTCTGACCTCGCAGACACCAAGCATGGATGTGGTGCACGTACATACACGCAGGCAAAACTCTCATACACATAAAATGAAATGAAATGAAAATTATCTGCTGTCACTCTTCCTCACAAAGGTATTGATACTGATGCTTAGATTTCTGCCTCTAGAGTTCTGATTTTTTTTTTTTAACATAGAATTCTGTAGTATCTTACCCAATAGGCTCTTCTGTTTTTATTTGCTTTGCATGGGGGAAACCTAGAAATCATAAACCTTTACTTTTACAGATTTAACTGTTCAGGTTTCAGCTTTGCTTGTAGCATAAACCTATCATTCCATACAGCACTAAGCATAAGAGGCAGTGGGCAGAGAGGATTCAGGTTTTCACACTGTGTTACAATACCAGTTATTATAGATAATAACACTTTTAAGTGCTGGAGTCAAAGCATTCAGGACTATCAGACAACTGACTCATTAGGATCAGAGGAATAAAGAGGGGAGGCAGAAGCCTTGGATTCTTTGTAAAGTTCTTGGGCTCTTTAAAGTTTTAACAGCACAGCAGCCACTATCTGTCATGCTAGATACTAATGCTCTTACAGGTAAATTTATTGAAGTTCAGGCTGACAGCTTTTCATAAATTATCCATAAATTTGATCTTGATTCTGCAATCAATAAGAAAGTAGCTTCTTTAGGTGAGAAGGTAAATGATGTGAGTATTCTAGCTCCTTCTAAATGCTATTTTGACTGGCATTTACAAATTATTCCTGGTGCATTTTTTTTTCCTTTGAGACACCACACCCAGCTTTTGCTACAGTTGTTAGATGTTTAAGATCTGACTAGGATTCTATAAAGTCTATCCATGTGATGGTTTGGAAAGCCATCCTCCCAGTACCCTCAGTATTGAGGTCCTTTGAGAGTCTAAGTAAGTCATTACCACCCACATGGGTAAAAGCAAAGGGAGACTGAAGTCTTTGAGGACAGCAGCTGCCTCAGTCATTGTTATCATTGCAGAGCCTGGGAGGCAGTAACACTTTCCAAACACCTGGCGGATATCAAGATCTGAAAGTTTTGGGTCTCTGTTAAGCAGATGGAAATTCCTGTGTAGGCAAACCTTCTAATGATAGATAGCACATGGAAGGCGCTCTCTGAACCACGAAGTTCAGCCATGACACTGCAGAGGGAATCGACTTACCTTCTTCACTTAAATGACTTCTCTTGAAAGATTCTAGAAACCAAGATGTCAGAATTGCCTTGATAAAGTCATGGACTAAAACCAAGGGCCCTCTTAGCCAGAGCTAATGTGTAAGGGTAGTAAGAGTAGAGACAAGGCCCCAAGTCCCAGTGTGGGACAGTGTCCCTTCTGGGTGAGAATTACCCTCACCTAATGCAACCAATTCTATTCCACACACTGGCTTTGCCTTTCATATTTCAGGACACAGTGAAGAAAACAAGCAAATGGGCCCCGTGGATGCTTAAGGTTAGTTGTGCTGACAGTTAATTACAGGCTTGAAAGAAGAGGAACTCAGTGCCCTACAAGACGGCTTCCTGGCTGTGACTCCAAGGACCCCTGGCAGGCCGAGATCGCTGAGACCTGCTCATTTTTCCTTCACTACACTGCATCATGTCTCCGATGACAATTTTCTGTGTGTGTCCCATACATTGCTTTTTTTTTTTTTCTTTTTAAATCAACTTCTCTCTGAATTGTTGCCTAGCACTTAGCAATTTGAAGACTGGCAGGATGAAGCCAGATGTAAGTTGGGGAGGTAGAACACTCTATCGTGGAGTAAAGTTTCTTATTCCTAACCCGGGTTGTCCGACTTCACCAATTTTCTTCGTACCACATGTACCAGAGGCCAGGGCAGTCATTCCAACCAGACCCCTGCTAGGCAGGGGTCCAAACTGCCTGGCATCTTGAAGTGGGTAAAGGGAGTGTGGTCTCCTCTCCTCCTTCAGCAGGACAGGATCTTGAGGAAGGCTTTGCGGAACTCCACGTTGAAGGTGGTATAGATTACAGGGTTCAGGGCACTGTTCACGTAGCCTAGCCATGTGGTGGCTCTGTAAAGCTCTGGGGACACGTGGCATGCCTGGCAGTGGGTATTAAGAACATGAGTCAAGAAGAAGGGCAGCCAGCAGACAATGAAGGCCCCTGGGTTGCAAAGAGAGAGAGAAGCTGGATGAAGAAGCTTACCACTTTCTTAGAACATGAAAAGCAACTTAGAAGTCATCTCTCTCCACTGGGCACTCGGCCAGGAGTTTGACATGCCGTTTACTTTCTGTTTGCTTAGCTTTTCTTTCACTCAGTGATTTGCCTTTCCTTTCATTGGTATTACCAATTTATTTTTTACAAGTCTGCAAAATAGGTATGATTAGACACACGTATGTCTCTGAAGTGACACCTATCCCAATGTCTTCCATCCACTTCAGGCCTTTGTTGCTGAATTAACTTTCTAGTTTGACCTTTAGGAATTTCTTGGCCAATCCTTTTTTTCCCCCCTTTTGCATTAAAATCAGATATTTGTTCAGTGACTTCCCATGCTGGGAGGATATCTGATAAAGGTGATAAGACCCTGAAAGATCCAATCAATCCAGTCCCTGTGCTCAGAAGAGTATGAGAATACTGAGGCTCTTCAGTAACACTGGCCGCGATGAAATCACCCTCAACTAATGTTTGTGACATCTATGATTCATCAACCTTTAATTAATTAGATGTTAGAATGTAGATTCTCTACTATGAAACTTAAAATTGGCCATATACATAGTGGAGAACTCAGTAAATACAGGATTATAGAAAGAGAAGAACCAACCACTACTGAAAGACGATTGCTTTTTGACACCTTGATGAATCTGTTTTGTCCTTCTATTCCTGTATTTAAATGATCTCGGCACCATCATACCATACAGCAGTAGAGTTTTGCCATCCTATTTTCTCCCTTATATTTTAAAGTAAGTAGATACTTATTAAATACCCAATGTGTGCCAGATATTTTGGTTCAATCATTATCATTCAATTTATACATTATAGTTCACTATGATAGCCCAAATTAAATGGTTTCATAAATCTTATTGAGGTTTTTTGAGTCTCCATCAGTGTTAATATTCATAAGAAACCTTTTCAGTTGTATTGTAGACATTTTATAATTCAATTTCCAATGTTCTTTAAAGGTGGCTATAATAACCCCCATTGCAGCACCCAGCTTCAACTCACCATCGAACCCAACCCAAACTAGCAACTCAGACTTACCGAGCACAATGACCACCATCTGGGTGGCCTTCTTCTCTCGCAGTGGTACACCCCGAGGCTGCAGGGGTCCCAGCTTCAGAGATGTGGATAACCTGCCATTGCTGAGTTTTCGAACCTCTAAGCTGAGCTTGGGTGCCATGGTGGGGCTTAAGGAGTTTCGAGTCCTCTCCACCTGGCTGATCTCTCCCGCTCCTTCGAAGCTTGGGTGCCTCAAGGCCGTGTCTTGGCAGATGCTGTAGTAGCGCTTCAGCTCCCCATGTGTCTGGCCAGGAGAAAGGGGCTGCAGGCGTGACAAGAGAGGGTCCTGGCATTTCTGGGGATATTGTTTGTCTTCTATGTGCTCCTGAAAGGGGAAGACAATGAAAAGCAAAGGGAGGAAACCCTGTGTACATCCTATAGGGGGAGTGGTAGGACCACAGAAAGTTACGGAAATCTGCTTCTGATTTTACAACTGAAAAGCAGTTACCCCATAGAGCATTCCATCATCTAGCAACCTGAGCAACCCGGGAGGAAGGCATCCAAGCACTGTAGTCTGGCCTTTCTGAATTAGAAAGACCTGGGTATAGCAATTAACATGTTAAGTGCCATCCAGGAGGTGTAGTAGGCAAAATTTGGAGTAAGGCTTCGAGTTCTTTTTGTTTGTTTGTTCTAATTTTCTTTCTTTCTTTCTTTCTTTCTTTCTTTCTTTCTTTCTTTCTTTCTTTCTTTCTTCTTTTTTTGCATTTTTTATTGGATATTTTATTTATTTACATTTCAAATGGTATCCCCTTTCTAGGTTTCCCCTCCGGAAACCCCCTATCCCATCCCCACTTCCCCTGCTTCTATGAGGGTGTTCCCCCACTCACTCACTCCTCTCCCCCTGGCATTCCCCTACACTGGGCATCCAGCCTTCACAGGACCAAGGGACTCTTTTCCCATTGATGTCTGACAAGGCCATCTTCTGCTACATATGTGTCTGGAGCCATGGGTCTCTCCATGTGTACTCTTTGGTTGGTGGTTTAGTCCCTGGGAGCTCTGGGTGGGTGTCTTGGGGGGATTCTGGTTGGTTGATATTGTTGTTCTTCCTATGGGGTTGCAAACCCCTTCAGCTCCTTCAGTCCTTTCTCTAACTCCTCCATTGAGGACCCTGTGCTCAGGCTTCGACCTTTAAACAAATAAATTATAGTTACAACCACTTATGAGATGTAAAGATATGGGCCTTGGATATTTGGCATTTGATTCTTAAGAGGGTATATGTGTATTTGATGGGAGCATATACATGAAATAAGATTGGCTACATATTGATAACTACTGAAGCTAGCTGAGAGTGACTCTGGGTTTGTTTTATCTCTTCATTTAAAATTGTTTTTAATTTGATTTTTCTTTTTTAAGATTGGGTGTCATATAGCTCAGACTGGCCTTGAATTTGCCAGGAAGTTTCTAATTCTCCTGCTTCTATCTCCCAGATACCTGGGGTTCTAGGTATCTGCCACATTTTTATTTTTGAAATTTTGAATATCAATATTTAAAAGAGGAAAAAGAAAAAGAAAGAAAACTAAAATTTGCACCATAACTTTCCTAGTCAGTACATGTTATCCTTCAGGAAGTTAACTGCCTTTTATTTCCATTGTAAGATAGAAAACACACTAGGAAAAAAAAGAATGCATTTTTGCCTGAGGAATGGGCTTGATACATGTGTGTTTGACATTTGAACTTTTCATATTTGAAAGATTAGACACATATGTCCATCATGAATAGGAAGTATATTCTGTAACTCCTACTACCGTAGTCATAAAAGCCAGCTATTCCTTCTTTCTCTGTCCTGCTCTCCAGGATAGATAGAAATTGGTACCTGAACCAAGGCCCAGAAAGAGGAGATTCACACTGTGAGCCTTTGGGTTGGAGACTTCAGAACTGTTGGTTTTTTTTCTGATGTGATTTCCTAATAATTAGCATTATGTTATTCCAATCTACAATCAAGACAATGTTTATGATTAAGGTGGCATCGATTATCTAAAAAAAAAAAAAAAATTACAACATTTAACTTCTAGTGTGTTTTAGTTGGGGGTTGGCGATTAGTTGGGAGTGCCTATGGAACAGGAGAATGCCTTGCTTCCATGACACTAATGTGAATATCTGTCCTACAAGAAGAGAATGATTCTTCCAAGATTCCATGCTGGTGAAGGTGTTTTCCAGTTTGCTCTGTACATCTTTAGCCCTACATCTGTAGCTGATGTATGAAACACTGATTCCTCTGTGGCTGGATGGCTGGTAGAAAAACTTTTCCCCCTAGATGACAGAACCTCATTTCCCACACTCCTGGCAACGCAGCCTCACGGCTCACCCATCCTTCCCGGGAAGTCAGCACTTCTCCTTTAGCTTTGGCATCTCCTCTGACCATGGATCTGCCATCTTCATTTTAAACATCTTATCTATCTGTTCTCATTTATATCGAGAGTCTCTAATTGCTACATCAGGCTCATGCACGGAGTTGTTAATTAATTACAGAGACTGGGACAAGGCTCAACTCTTCATCATTATCAGGGTTTGAAGTTTAATTCCTGACATGAGCTCTGGAAGAGGAACCCTGCTCTTGTATTTGACATCTTTAGCTTCTTTTCTGCACTCTGCTAGCTAGGTATGCCAAGGTCTGGCTCGAGTTAGAAAGGCAAGGCGTAGGGTGACTGTGAAATTGTCATGGTTTTGTACACCGTCAGTAACAATCAGAACACTTGGAAGTTTTATTTCTCTGGCTCTTCCCATGTGTCCACTGCATTGGAATCTTTTCTCCATCTACTGCAGGAGGCTCTGGATGGCATCCTCACACCACATCTGAAAGTCATTGACTCCAGTCATTGAGATCTATCCTACTAAGTCCTATGATTCCTGAGTGTCCTTGTTTGAAACCTGTTCTGAGACTTTACTCACGAAGACTCTGGAATCTTGGCACATATTACAAATACATGCGTGGGATCAGTGAGGAATTCTGCTTTGTGGTAGGAGTGAAATCAAGACAAATCAGCATCTTAGGGAAAGCTGTCTCTCTTTCCCCATGACCCAAGACACACCCACTTACCATTTGTCCCGTGGCATCTGACAGAAACCTGGCCCTTATTGAAAATTGCCTTATGGGATGCATCCGCAGACAGGAAGACTGGGGAGGGTTGAAGGAGAGACAATCAGTTGTGGGATAATCTCTACAAAATTGAACCATGTCAGATGTAATTATGGAGCATGACAGTCCTTGGAATGCAATTATTTCATATCCTAAGCCTTAGGTCGTGATCTCCTATTTCATGAGGACTGTTGTCTTTTTCTAGGCAGGTCTTAGAACTTTGACTTTGAGAGTCTGATCTACACAGGTTATCAGAGATTGAGCTAGATGCCCAAACTGGCTCTCTCTTTAAGACTAAACTCAATTCTTTCTTACCCTAGAAAGCCCTTTCCTGAGGCTTAGACATTTTTCTTAACCTGTAATACATTTAATATTTGGGTACTCCATTGCTTTCACTTCACATTTGGAAAACATCCCAATGGGTTCTGAGTTTTTCATTGTTTTGTGAGGAGGGGTAGAAGTGAGGTTTATTTTCATGTCCAGTTTCCAAGCTCCTTCAAGACAGTGGCAGTATAATATACTGGTCCTTTGGCTAGTTGGTTGGAAGTGATTGGTATTCATGGCAGGAAAACCACCATGTGGCAGGCAGCAATGTGAGCAAAATCTAAAGCTCAAGGAACTGTAAGATCAGTGTGAGGCTCCAAACTTCCTTTGTAGAGAGCCTAGAAAAAGCCATCTCCCAGGCTGGTCAGTACCTTGACACAAGGTCAGATCAGGAAGACAGGCAAAGGTGGATGATTCTTGGAATGAGTGGTTTAAGGACAGAAAGCACTGCACGGTACAACAGTCACAGTGAAAATGCTACCCTGCCCCCATCCTAGTTCAATAAAATCAGACCTTGTGGGACATCTGAATTGCTACGGGTGGAAGGTACTGAAGAGAGGTAGAACAATCTAGAAAGTATGCTATCGGCTTACCAAGAAAGGTGAGATCTTGGGAGTGTCAGTACACTCTCAATATTGCATTTCCTATCCTACAATGAGAGCCGGGTAGATGTGATGACATCTGTCTCCTAAGTGTGGATGCTGGCACCAGGCTCACAGATGGTCACATGGAGGCTGAGGGCTGCTGTGTCTCCCCCTAGCTCCTGCCAGGTGCTTACCTGCTGAGGGAAGCCAGGTCTGATGCTGATGCATTGGCTGTTCTGTCGAGTGAGGATTCGTTTTCTTTGCCTTTGCCTCAGGACCATGTAGATCCTAGCATAGACCAGGACAGTCACCCCAAAGGGAACATAGAAGGACACCACTGAAGAGTAAATGACAAAATCAGGGTTGGAGATGGAGCAGATGCTGGGATCCCCTGTGGGTGGGAGAAGGGGAGAAGGTAATAGAATTATCCTCAGTGTGGAGCATTGAGCATGAGCCCATATGACATGATATGGGAGTGTGGATGGGAGTATTTGGCCACCTATGTTGTCAGTGCCCTGAAGGAAGCAAGCTAATTCATCGTTGTACTTTTTGCAATTGACTTCAAAAAAAAAAAAAAAGTTTGTATTCCAGATACTGATCCGAACTGAGGCTGTGAAGATGAATAGGGTGGTGTCTGCTCTTGAAGGAGCAGACAGTCTAGCTAGATGGACGATCTCTTCCATGCAAATGGTCAGTTGTAACTCAGAGGAATGTAGCCTGGGCAGCTTAGGAGGGGCACAGAACGGGAGAGCAGAGGCTTCTGAGATGATGCCACACCCAGGAAAGAGTCTGCTGGTATGGAGGCATGAGCAGATGGCTGAAGGTTGTGACAGGAAAAGGTCTCTTTTGGATCCAGAGTGTGGATTCAAGGTGTGATGGGTGGTAGAGGAACAAAAGATGGGTATTTGGGTTTCCAGGGACACCTGGCACAGGATAGGATGGAAAGAGAGACAGGAAGAACGTGAATTCAAAAGGCTCCTTGTACTCTGGGCTATAGAGATGGCTCAGTGGTTATAAACAATTGCTGCTGTCACAGAGGACTGTTTCATTTTTCAACACCCACATGGTAGCTCACAACCACCTGTAACTCCAGTTCTAGGAGATCCATCACTGTTTTTCTGCCCTCTGTGGGTACTAGATATACATATGTACATGCTGGCACACACACATACACGTAAAGTAAAACTAAGTAAATGTTTAAAACATAAAGAGCTCTTGCCCCTAAGTTGTGGTCCAGAGTGTTCCTTCAACTTCTCTTTGGGAACGTCTATGATTTCAATTTCTTCACTAGAAGATGTTGAGATTCATCCAGTACTCAGGATAAGGGCAGAGACTTGCTCCATCTTGAAACAGAAATGGGTAGCAAGCTAACGTGTGCCAGGCAATAAACCAAGGATTTTATACACATGATCTTATCTAATCACCATGGGGGGGGGGCATTATTGTCTCTATTCTTAGATACACAGGCTGGAGTTCAGAAAGGTTCAGAAATGGCCTAAGGTGATGCAACCTGAAAGAACCAAGTGTGCCAACAGCTATTAACTGATAATGGAGGATGAGTCACAGAAGTGCCCTGTCCCTGGAGTTAAAGGAGGTGGAAAGTCAAAATTACAGAAGGAAGGTTGATTTGGGGGTTAGACTGGCTAGCGATGCATCCTGAGATGTGAGAGGACAGAAAGGGCAGTGACCACTTGGGCTCTAGCTCTGATTCTTGGTCTTCAGAAATAGGTTGAGGACAGAGAGCCTGGGGTGTGAGACCAGAAGGACCTGCTGCTTCGTAGCTGAGTGACCTGAGCATTGTCATCCGAGGTACGCAGCCTCAGCTTCACTCTTCACAAAAGGATAAAAATATTTCTTCCATAATATCTATGAGAAATAATGAAGATAAGTGGTTGCTATGATAATTATCATTGTTTAGTTGTTATATCACTGTTTATGCCATCTGAGCTTTTTGGACTTAAGATGGGATTGAAATTGAAGTTTGCAGAAAGACTCACAGGGAACAAGATTTGTGGGGAAGGGGAAGGGAGGAGAGAGGAGGGGAGGGGAGGAGAGAGAAGAGGAGGAAAGAGGAGAGAAGGGGAGAAGAGAGGAGGGAATGGGAGAAAAGGGAATGGGAGGGGAGGGGAGAGGAGGGAAGGAAGTGGGAGGGGAGAAGAGGGGAGGGCGGGGCAGGTCAGGGCAGGGAGAAACAATTAAAAGCTAAAGTGAAAAGAGAGTGTGTCCAGCACCCAGGGAGGCACTTCAGTGGCAGCACGGCCCAGCACCCTTGCAGGCTGCTCCCAAATCTTCTCATGCTGTTGGAGATGGCATGAAATTGATGCCTTTTCACCCGACCTTACATCAGCATCCCTTAGCAAGCAGCACATACGGCCCTGAGCAGTGATCACCAAACTGACATCTGCTGTTCTGGGGGACAATGAGTTGGGGGCAGGAATGGGGTGGCAGCTGGTGGGGCTTCTCAGTCCCTAGGGAGCCATGTAGTCGTGATCACTGAAGCTACTGAAGTCAGCTCGCCTGCTGTCACTGGCTGGCCCAGATCTCAGTGCCACCTGTGGTGAGGAGGAGTCTCAGCATGTGTTGGTAGGAAGGGGCCAGGGGACTTGTTTCCCAAGATTTAGCTCTTTGTCAGCCTTGCTGAGTGCTCCTCATTTGTCCTAGTATATTCGACCTCTCCCTTTCTCTGCCCTCCTTGGTACTGGGAGGCCAACTCTCATAAATGAACTACTTTTGAAAATAACCAAGTCGAAGGGTGTAGTATGCTTCTCTGTACACACACACACACACACACACACACACACACACACACACACACTTGTTACAAGCAGCACCTTTCAGGAATATTAGTGTTTACTTCAGAAGAGGGGATGGGGGCTCTGGAAATCCGGGGTAGGAGGCAGACTGACATAGATAGAAGTCTGTGTGTATCTCATTACACCTTATGAATGTTTTATCATGTGAAAGCATTTACTTTTCCATTAAAAACATTGCAACTGTGTGCATGAAAGAATGAGCATGAAGATGGAGCCAGGAGCTATGTCAGGGTCCTTGACTATCTTGGGCCTCATTTTCAACCCCTGAACTTGCTTCGCCATCCCTTCCTACATTCCCTGATGAGGTCAACTGCTGTCTGCACTCTGATCAGGCCTTGCAACCTCTTCCAGAATTCCTCCCAGCAGGCTGCATAGTCTCAGGTCTGCACAGGAGGCAGGGAGACACTGGAGTCAGGGACGGATGATGCTGTGGGAGGGCATCCAGTCATCAGGGCAGTAGGAGGCCTCACACAACAGAATCCTGAATGCCTCTCTATTAAGTCCTCAAGAGCTTGTTTGGGCAGCTGAGGCCCCCTCAGAAGGTATGGTGTCTTCGTCTGATGATTGATCTAAGGTAGTACTGTATGGAAGTAGGGTAGTTACTGAAAGGATATGTGGATGAAGACAAAACAAAAGAGGAAAATGTACAAATGAGCATATTTACGTAAGCACTCACTGGCTGCAGGATACTGGAGGTAGGCCACATAGGTATGGGGAATCTCTAATATCACTTTCTGAAATTGGAAAAAATGAGTGGCAGGGACCAAGGGCAAAGACACATCTACTTACTCAGCTTTATGAAGCACATGCTGCTTTCAGAGTTCCTATGCTGGGCAATAAGACACTAAAGAGGGCACCGAGAAGATGCTTCAGTGGGTGAAGTGCTTGCTGTACAATCAAAAGGATGTGCATTTGGATCCCCAGCATGCGTGACAGACAGGCGTGCCTGTGACCACAGTACTTGGGCTAGGGGTGGGGATAAGAGTGAGCAGACAATGTGAGACACTCTGACACTTACTGTCTAGCTGGTGTAGCCAAACCCGTGAGCTCCAGATTTACTTAGAAGTCCTGTCTTAAGCAATAAGGTAGAAAACAACACAGGAAGACCCCAAATTGAGTTTCTGCCATTTACACACGTGTACAATGTATACAAGCTTGTACAAGCACACACACACACTACACATACATACACACCACACAAGCACACACACACCACACACACACACATATATACCATACACACACACACCACACACACACATATATACCATACACACACACACCCATGCCCCCTCCACAGCATACACACAGACCATACATGCACACACACTGCACATGCACACACACACATATGCACACACAGCATACACATACATCACACATACACACACAACATACACACATACACTCAGAATACATATATACACAGCATATACACATACACACCATACACACAGACCATACACATACACACAATGCACATGCACACACACACACACACACACACACCATCCATACATACCACACATGTGCACACACACTAACTATATATACACACACCTCACTCACACATACACACACATACACCATACACACATACCATATGCTCGAACACCTCACATATGTACACACATACCCCAACACACCAAAAAACACACACACAGACACACACATCATATACACACATACCTCACATACTACACACAGACACACACATCTCACACTACACACACACACACACACACACACCATACACACATATCACACATACATCATACACACATACCACATACATACCATACACGATCACATAAAAAAAAAAAAAAGAAGAAGAGGCATGGAATAGCATCAGTAAGGAGGGTCTTGGGTCTCTGTGAGCTAGGCTGAGAACTTGAGTGATGAGTGATGTGAAGAGTGAGGTCAAGAGAAGGTCGACTTGAAAGACTGATGAACTTTAGACTTGTTGAGGAATTTGACCTGAAGTCAATTCCAAAGACGGAGATGCTGATGAATCTGATTTTAGGATGAGTCACTATCTTTCAAACAGTGCTTTTATTCTGCTTTTCAACTTTTTGAGCAACCAAGCTCCCTGGCTCCAAGGTTCTGAAAGCCAGGTGACATTTCTATTGCTAAAATCAAATAAATATCACTCTTTTTTTCTAAAGGAGCTGATAAGATTTTCTTAAGTTTAAGTCCCTTACCCAGAAGAATTTTTAAATCCTATCACTGGCTATTATGTATTCTTTCTAGAAATTTCTTTTTTAAAACACACACACACACACACACACACACACACACACACACACACACAATGGGGCTTTGATTTAACTGAAATTCAAATACTATTTTTCTTATCTGTGAAATGAAAGGACTGAGCTCACTGGGGATCTTTACTGTTGCCCTCTTGCTCCAGCACATGCCTTCCTCTGCATGGCTATAGGATGCTGATGTGATGGCTAGCTAGACTTCTGGGTTGCTGGTGAGGCTGGGGCAATACTGGTCGGCCAGGCCCCAAGGCCCCAGAACTCTCTCCCACCCTAGAACCTTCCTCCTGTTGCCCCTTTTCAAAGAATGGGAACAACTCGTTTTTCAAAGTAGCCAAGGTTCAGCTTGCCTCTGCGGTCTCTAATGGTCCAGCAACACAAGAGGCAGGCCAGAGCCTTAAACGAAAAGCACTTGTTACATTTCTTGAAGTCCAGCTATGCTGCAAATCAGGTGGAATTGACAAAGCCCAAGGCCCTTCCCATCTCTACTTGTCAGAGAAGGAGACTCAACAAACTGGTAGGAAAGAGTTATTTGTAATGGGCTTTTGAATGAACCTGTCAGTGGGGAAGTTGCTGAAAGGGCTACTTGGTAGTTTGAATGAGACTGGCCACCATGGACCCATATTTGAATGCCTGGTCATCAGGAAGTGGCACTTTTTGAAAAGATTAGGAGGCGTGGCCTTGTTGGAGGAAGTGAGTCATCGGAGCAAGTGTGGGTTTTAAGGTTTTAAATGCTCAAGCTAGGCCCAGTGTCTTGATCTCTGCCTGCGGATCAAGATGTAGCACTCAGCTACTTCTCCAGCGCCACACTTGCCTGCTGCCATGCTTCCTGCCATGATGATAATGGACTAAACCTCTGAAACTGTAAGCCAGCCCCAATTAAATGCTATCCTTTATAAGAGTTGCCTTGGTCATAGTGTCTCTTCACAGCAGCAGAACACTGACCAAGATCACATCTATCAGAAAGAAGAAGGTGCATCATGAGGATCAGACTGTGTCAAAGACCAAGGCTGGATTCTTTATGCCTGAGCTCTGTTCATGAATACCCTTCTAGGAAGGGACAGTTGATCTTTCCCGTGACCACCCAGAGAACCACCACTGTTTATATCTTCCTGAGAGCAGATGTTTCTTGCTTTTTTTTGTTTTGTTTTTGTTTTAGTTTTTTTGGTTTTTCGAGACAGGGTTTCTCTGTATAGCTCTGGCTGTCCTGGAACTCACTCTGTAGACCAGGCTGGCCTCGAACTCAGAAATCCACCTGCCTCTGCCTCCCAAGTGTTGGGATTAAAGGTATGAGCCACCACCACCCAGCTGTTCCTTGCTTTTTAAGGCACAGAAAACTTTCCATTACATAATCACAACAACAACACCAGCTAATACCTTCTGGGCCCTTATAATGGACACAATATGAGAATAATTGGAAGTTTTAGTACAGTGTTGCTAAGAAACTTAAAAACAAGAGAAAGCCTGGCTTGGCGGCAGAAGTGTGTAATCTCAGCTACTAGAGAGGCTAAGGCAGGCAGATTATAAATTCAAGGCCTTTCTGGGCAACCTAGTGAGACACTGTCTCAAAAATGAAGTCACACAAAATGACCTCCAAACATACAACCAACAAACCAACAAACACATTAAAAAAAGCATAAAACACAAAGTAAAAGAAAGCCCCCCCCCCCCAAGAGAAGCAGTAAGGTCGGTCTTCTGCTACACACATGCTAGGTCACAAGTCTTTTTTTTTGTCTTTTCAATTCTCAATTTGAATATCCTAGGACGATTTTCTGGGTTTTGTTTCTAGAACAATAATGATGTCACTGGTGTCACTGTGCTGCAATTAGCTCATCATTTTTGGCTTGCGATGTTGACATTAGCTGAGAACTCTGTCTACTGTCAGTCCTGGAGATGGCTTCAGCTGTTCTATGGATGTATGTGTGCCTGTGTGAAAGAGTCAAATCCTCTCTGCCAGCATCCCAGAATATGCAGGGGTACCAGCCTCAGCCCACAGGTGACATGTGCTGGGGGCCAAGAGGTAAGCAAAGCCTGGGTCAGGCAGTGACATCAGTTCCCACATGCGAGTCCCACTTACAGGGCTTTTGCTCACAGGAACGAGGTAATGTGTTGACTTAGCTCTCTGACTAACTCATAGGGCACATTCTAACACTGAGTACAAACGATATTTTAGTTTCCCATAGTTCCTATAGCCATTTCAATGGACAACACTATGTGGTCTGTACATGTGCTCCTGGGTATAAATTGTCATCAGTTAAAACAAAACAAAGTAACAAGTAGTGAAGAATAAGATGATAACACACTAAATTTTATGAACATTTTGAGTTAATCAGGAAAACATTTGTTGATAATCTGGTTTCTTAACCTTTAATGTATATGACAAACAAGACTGACCTTGAGAGGGTAGGGCAAGCTTGACACATTTGCACATGTTATCTCAGTTTAATCCCTGTTAAGTAGCAGGAGACTCTATACAGGATCTAGAGTAGATTGCATAATGTGTAGGGTAAGAGCCTAGAGATAATGAGGAAGGTAAGAGAGTATTTGCAGACTGGATGCAGACTGGAGAGATGGCTTAACTCCTCCAAAGGTCCTTGATTCCTTTCCTACCACCCATATGGTGACTCACAACTGTCTTTAACTCCAGTTCCAGGGCGTCCTGTGCCCTCTTCTAACCTTTGTGAGCATCATGCCTGACATACATACAGGCAAAACATTCAAGTACCTAAAATTTAGAAAATAAATTAATAACTTATTTACAGAAAAAATTAAAAGTCTAGATTTCTTATTTTGTCCATTTGGACTGGTTCATTCAAGTTCTACTATGTTCCAGTCTAAAAGTTTGCTTTGAAAAATCTCCTACATACCATATAAAGATATTTGCAGTTTCATTATAACTCTGAACATTAATAAGAAGGAGGATACATATATTGATATGTCATATCAAGTTCACATAGGTCAGGTAACTTCAGAGATTAAGTTTTGGGGCTTTTCTTTTTTTTATGTACAGGGCCTTTATAAAAACAAATATTGAAAACTTTGTAACTAAATATGCAGAATAAATATACATTTGAAGTTGTTCCTTTATGTGTCACTGTATTACAATCTTAAATTCATCAGTGAGGAAGCTGAGCTCAGAAGATTCCAGGTTTTGTCAAGGAGACAAAACCTTGGACCTAGAGCTTTCTGATGCTGGAGTCTCTAGACATCTTCCTCGGTGTGTGTGTTCTGACTTTTTAAAAATCATTGCCCAGGCCGGGCAGTGGTGGCACACACCTTTAATCCCAGCACTTGGGAGGCAGAGGCAGGTGGATTTCTGAGTTCGAGGCCAGTCTGGCCTACAGAGTAAGTTCCAGGACAGCCAGGGCTACACAGAGAAACCCTGTATCGAAAAAAAAAATCATTGTCCAGGATACAGTGCCTGGAAGATTGTTTATAAGTTGGAATTTGCCTGAATTTTTGCATAACAACATCTCAATAATATATGCATGTACATAAACAGGTGGCTTTGTGACTACTAAGAACATATAAATCAGGAATTCAAAAGTCTAGAATCTAGTAGGGATTGAATGAGCCAATCTAAATTGGCAAGAGTAAGAATTTTCCATGACACTACAACACTATTTATTCATGTTTTTTTCTTAGCAAACACACTTATTATGCATTTTCTTTAAAATTTTTAAAACTATTTTTTTTTAAAAATTGAGAATGTAATTACAAAAACTTCTCCTTCCTCTTTCTGTCATTATACATTTTCCTTTTTGATATTTCTTTTATTTTTTGAGATTATAATTATAGAATTTTCCTTCCCCTTCCTCTCATTATGCATTTCAGTAGCTTTCATTGAAAAGATGGATTTCATGAAGCTAAAAGATGTATGGTATGAGGGGTAAATGTGGGTTGGATTGATGTCATATGGTTAAAATCCAAATCATTTCAGATACAGACATTGCCATGCATCCATCCATCCATCCATCCATCCACTCATCCATCCATCTATCCATCCATCTCTCCACTCAGGAGATGTGCCATGTAACATCTATCAAATCCACAATTTTGCATATTAATAAAAATATGCATTCCAGAACTAGTTCTCAAATGTCAGGAATAATTCTTATTGGAGAATAACTTATTCTAGACTTTATGATATGTTACTTTGCATTGTATGCTGGTTCTGAATCATTACCTTTTCATTAGCAAACCCCGATTGTATTATTAACATAGTTTTATGTTTTAACCATTACATTTCTTCCAATGCATACAATGACATTTCTTTCAAAATAGGGATAAGACAGACTTTTCATGAGCTTGGTCAAAACTATTATTTTCATGACAATAATTGGTGAAGTCTTCCTCTATATTTAATTTAATCCTAATGATGGCCAAAGCTTCGAAGTCTACATATCCCCTTGATTATACTTAATAGGGATGGAAATCTTGGAGTGGGTACCACTTACAGCCACCCGGGTGTGATGTGAACTTAAAGAGTTCAGGAAGTGAAAGCAATAGTTTTACCTGTTGTGTTGAAACCAAACAGGAGAGGGCAGGACACAGCAAAGGCCAGCACCCACACAGCCGTAATCATGAGCGCCACACGGCGACAGGAGCTCTGCCCGGTGCCATGCTGATAGTGAACTGGCATGACCACCGCTGTGTACCTGTGAAAGGGAAAGGGCAGGTGAGAGGCAGGATGGGAGCAGTAGTTGAAAGAGCTTACTAGAGGGTGACTCACATTGAAACACATGACAAGAGAAAAGTTCCTGAGGTGAAGAGCATTAGGAAAAGTGATTACAGAAGAAGGAGCAGAAAGGATGTAAGGGCCAGATGGTGGGGAGGAGAGCCATGCAATGCTGTCATCCGGACATGAATGACGTGGCATGGTACTCATTAGCCCACTGCAGCAACGGGTACCCCGCATGAGACCTGCATAAGGCCAAGTCAACACAGTTAACATTCCAGCAGGCAGCACAGGGTTCAGAGGATTACAAAAGGGGAGAGGGAGGAAGAGAGGGGAGGGGAGAAAGAGGTGTGAGAGGAAAACCTCTCAGTGAGATGCAAAGAAAGGAGAGAGAGACAGGGAGAGAGAGGGAGAGGGAGACAGGGAGAGAGAGGGAGAGAGAAAGAGAGGGAGAGGGAGAGGGAGAGGGAGAAGGAGAGGGAGAGAGACAAGGAGGGGGGAGGGAGAGGGAGAGAGAGGGAGAGAAAGATCATGAAGGATGTGTAGAAGAAGGATGTGTTGGGGGTGTGGGATAGAGGAAGGCATAGGTTGAGGGTGGGTGTGCTCAAGATACAATGCATACATGTATCAAATTATAAAAATAAGAGATATTTTAAGAAGGAAAAATATTTTGAGTGAGATAACAGAAAAGCTAACAGAGATGAACTCGCTTGAAGATCCATAGAGAAAGGGAGAAAAAGAATAGTCAACAGAGAGCAGCAGTGAGTTGTAGGTGGTCTTCCTCTTGTTCCCCAGCATGACCCACAACCTGCCTTCTACTCGCAGACCCCATACTCTGAAGACTTTGGACGTGGATCTATGTACCTTCACGTTCTTCCAGTTTGCCAGGTGGCGTCAGTACTCTGTGTCCAAATGAGATGCTTATTCCCTGCTTGTATGTGAACAAACCTTCTACTCAGAGTGATGAGCATCCCAACTAAGAGAGGTTTGGAAAAGAGAACTAATATCCAAATGGAGGCTTATTTTGGAATCCACTTTGCATGCTCATGGTATGTTAGTCTTTTTCATGGCTGTGACAAATATCTGAGAGAAACCACTTCAAAGGAGAAAGGGTTATTTTGGGTCACAGTATTAGGGATTGGGTGGCTCCACTACTTTGGGAGTTCAGTGAGGCTGAACACTATGGTGGTAAGAGTATGTGGAAGAGGAGGCTGCTCATCTCAAGCATTCAGCAAGCAGAGAGGAGATCCAGGCAGGAGCCAGGGCCAGCAAATACCCTTCAAAGGCATTTCCTTAATGACCTGCTTCCTCTAAGTAGACTCCATCTTCCCAGTTCTGACACCTTCCAATAGTTCATCAGCGAGCAGGGCAGATCCCTTGAGATCTAATGGTCTTAGAATGCACACACAGACATTCCCAGGGGAGGCTCCCAACCTAATCAAACTGATAATCAGGACTGACCCCCCCACACACACACACACATACACAGTCAAAGTCTAGCCCTTAGTTTCATTGGCTAGTGCATCTTCTTCAGTTACTCTTCACTCATACTTCCACTGCTTGTTAGACTTCAGTGGACAAACTCAAGATGCTTGAAATAGACCCTGGCTTCCCACACCTGGCTCTATCAAGAAGTCCAGACGCAACTCCCAGAATCTTCCAGTTGCCCTTTGACCTTTCCATATCACTTTCTTACTTCCTCTTTTCACTTTCGATTCAGGGTTTATTCAGCCCCTGCTATATGTTATATATAGCATATGGTCTGCTCTATACAGGCCCCATTCTGGATGGATAGAGACCAGAGAAAGTGACATTGAACTCTATCCTCATTGCCCTTTGAATTCAGAGAAGGAAATGAATGATAAAGAATGCAAGCAAACATGTCAAGATAAAATGAAAAATACCATGAAGGAGGTGCATTGGGTGATGTGAGGGAGAATGACTGAAGAGGCAAGTTGAGGGAAACTGGGACAAGTGTGTGGTATCAGAGGGACTCAGCTGTTGTAGGCAGAAAGGCAATAGAGGCCATCAACGATCCATCGTGATCCTCTCTCCACTTAGCCTAAGTCTTCCTATGATCTGTTATCTGGGTGGTCTTTTGGCACCAAGTTGTTTACACCAATTTCATGATGTCTTCCCTAGCTAAAATCTCTGAGACAGAAGAACTCCAGGATTCTGCTGTGTATAATCCCTTTCCATTGTCCATGGGAGAGACCTGTGTGTATAATGTAACATCCCTCCATGGTTAGATTACTAATCCCTGGACTCTGGGTGAACCAAAAGGGAAATTGTTCTGAGAGAGCCTGACCTTATCTGCTGAACCTTAAAAGGGACTGAGTTGTTCGAAACTTCAAAGAGCTTCAAAGTATGAGAATTAGCCTGCCTTGAACATCAAACTTCCCTAGTTTATTCCTCAGCACAGAAAAGCAAGAGGCTTACAGAAACCCGGGTGACATCATGTAAGATAGTAAGAACCAGACTGCTACAGTCGTAAGAAACTGAATCACACTGACAAACTGAGTTTGTAAGGAGGACTAGTCTAAGGTTCAGAAAAGAACACAACCCAGCTCACACCTTGGGCTCTCTCTTGTAAACCATGACTACTCTGCAGTGTTCCGACTTAGAGGGATTGTGAGGTTAAAGTGGTTGTAGTTTATAGTTCTAAACCTGTGATAATTTGTTCCACCACGGCAGAAAATAAATATACTGTCAGTGACTCCTCTTTTACACACAGGCCAAAATTGATTTTCTTCAGCATGAGCTTGACTTCCTTTGTGAACATCATCTTCTGTTGATTCCTGGCATGTACTCATGGCTTCAGCCAAACTGGCCTGCTGGTGGATATTTTCCTACAGTCTTTGTCCAGTCCATTATCCATCCTCCTCCCTGGGAGTTCAATTGTAGCTTCCCTGGTATCTCTCAGATAGATAGATACCTTTGACTTTGAAGTTACAATGTTTCAATGCCAATCAATGATACCGGCATCCCGAGTGTCTGTATCTTGAGCCGTCGTTGAGCTTGTCTCACTGATGGAGAGAGATTAGCCACCTGGTTTAGGTTACTAAATGGCTCAAGGTATCTTATAGCTCAGTATTCCTCAGCTAGAGGTCAATGTACGAAGCAAGTAGACAGCTATTGCCTGTCTCAGTGGCCATGGGAGAACAGTCTAATCCTTGAGCCAGGTTCAGGGAATCAGGGGTTTTTAGATATGGCTCTGAATATAATGCAACAATTTTTGTCTTTTCAGTTTCTGGGGAAGTAGGATGCCAGATTTAGGGCAAGAGCCTCCTTACTCTGTCTTGTGCACCTCAAAGCTTGGGCTGAAGGAGAGCAAGATGCATGCCGGGTGAGCAGGGGGTGGGTGATGTCCCTGTTTCTCTTGTGTGTGTCCGATGCCTGTGTTCCACCTGTGCCTCTCATGTAGCTACTTTCCCAGAGTTAACACCTGTGTTCCCAAAGAACAGCTTAAAGACTGCTGTGAGTCTTGAGATGAAGGATAGCAGCTTCCTTCTGAAGAGGGAGAAATGAGGTCCTTGAGTTACTAAAGTTCTGTTAAGAGTACCCATAAATTCCAAGGGGGGGCCATTGTACCCCTATTCCTTTCTTCTGGAGCAGTTACACAGCACACCCCACCTGGTGGTACTCCAGACCTATCAGTCTAAGGACTTCTTTTCTTCTAGGTCTCCAAATCAAATGTGGTCACTTGAGTCACTTCGAGGTGACTCCAGGAGCCTTAGGGGGAGGGGCTAAGATCTAAATTTTGCTGCTGTCATGGACATGGACAAACCACTACAGCTAGCTGAAGGCTGGGACGTGGAAAGATGTAACCAAGTTCTCTGGCTTGGACTTGCTGTAGGCAAAGTCCTCCTTGTTTTTCATACTTACTTTTTATATGTAATTTTTATTATAAAAACTGCAAATAAACAAAAACATCACACACCAAAATTAACGGGTACAAATCCTGAGACGTAAAAGAACCCAGCCATGCTAAATATTCAGTGATGTGCTAACAAACAGCTAACAATTCTCTCTCTCTTCTCCTCCCTCTTTCCCTCTCTCTTCCCTCTCCCTCTCCCTCTCCCTCTCCCTCTCTCTCTCTCTCTCTCTCACACACACACACACAAAGCCCTAATTTGTAACATGCATCAATTTCTTTTATGCAAATATGCCCACCACCGCTCATGTCAAGCCACCACCAAAGGCTCGATTACCAACTTGAAACATTCCTAGAATATTGCTCTCACCAGCATGGTTCAAGCACACTAGTGGGAATGGCAGGCTGTCTTAAACATGCTTTAATGCTCATCAGCTGTTTGGAGGCTCCATTACCTCAATGAGCAAGAGACTATACCGAACATAGCTCTATTTATGAGAGGAACCAGAGCTTCAGGGATGGCAAGATAGACCTAAAGTTTTGGACTGGAGTGGTCCTTGCAGAGCCAGGTCTCCCATCTCTAGGATCAGTGCCTTTCTCTAGGACCCCATTCCATCTCAAAGGCACATGTAGCTGTCTTAACTCTTCAGGGAAACAAAGGTTTGTTGGTATCCCACTTGTTTGTACTTGGGAGACCAGTGTGAATGCTCAGAACTGAACTTCCCGAAGTAGCTTGACTCTGCTAACAGCCAGTGTGTTGGGGTCTGAGGAGTGTTGGGGGTGGGGTTGGGGAGTGTGGGGGTGTACTGTTAAAATGCACATGCTCAAGCTAGTTCCCTAGTGGTTTCTATGAGGTACTTCTAAAGTAAAACCCAGAAACCTGTATTTTTAACATCTAGTGTATCTTATTAGACAAGTCTGAGAAAGTCTGCATTAGGGAGAATTTCTGTCAAAGCTTCTTGCTCACTTGGGGTAAGAGATGAGAAAGACTACAGTCTTTCATTGTCACAGTATTTTTTTTTTTTTTTTTTGCCTCTTCTTAACCGATTAAGCCGTTAGAATAAATGAGGCGCCCCCCCCCCGCCCCCAGCATGTCATAGGTGGGTGGCTAAGACCTCGAGGCTGTTCCAAAATCCACCATTGGAGGGCACCAAAATGCAGCAAGAACTTCGCCAGCTCCTCCGGGGTGAGAAGTTCACGACTCACCTGGGGGCTCTCCAGGCTCTGTGGGGAGGCAGAGAGGGAAAACCGCCCCCCTTAGTTCCTGGAGCCCGGCGAGGACCCCGCATTCCCACCCTGGGAGACTGTTTAGCCTCTGGTTTCCTCTCTGAGCGATTTGCTGAAGGCCAACCGCAGGCAAGTGGAGGCCAAAGCGCCAGGTCAGGCTTGGTGTGGCTTGGATGGAGAAGGAAGCCTGGCTAGGACCTCCCTTGGAGGTATTCCCAGTCCCACTCCCTTCTTTGTGTTCCAGCATCTACCTTTTTCGGCCCTCTCTCCCATGGAATACTCAGCCGACGCGAACGCAGTCAGTGTACGCTCTGGTAAAGCCCTGGGGCTTAGGACTGACTAGGGTCTGAAATCCAGCTCTGCAGCTTGACAGTGGGGCCCCGCAGCTTGAGTTTCCTGACTCAAAATTTCTAACAGGACTGTTCACAGCTATTGAATGAGATTACATTTGTGTCGAGTTTTTTGTTTTTGTTTTTAATACAATTTAAAATTCAAAAGGCGGTTTTTACTGTATTGCCATCATCATTGGGCTAGCCTAAGAGATCCACGATTGTTCTATGTGGCTTTAGGTTTTATGATTGTGATTCTTTTCCTCCTGATTGTCAAGCAGTGCACATTAAATTTATTTATCGGACAAGTGTTGAGCACTTTCTTGTGTGAGCTACTGTTGAAGGGCTGGGGTAGTTGCTGATGTCCCTGTTAAACAGACACAGGAACCAAACAGCCTAAAGTCTCTCTGCCATAAGATTTAGGGATTGAACTTGGCAGCCCGACTCACTGCTAGGGGCCCTAGGGTGAGGCTCCAGGGCAGTTTACTGTAGGAGATATTGGTTGCACAAACCTATAATGTCAGCATTCAGGGGGTGAAGGTGGAGGCAGGAGAATCACAGACTTGATGGTAGCCTGAGCTAACATAACCCTGGAGATGTCTCTCTCTCTCTCTCTCTCTCTCTCTCTCTCTCTCTCTCTCTCTCTCTCTCTCTCTGGAAGAATGCAAGCTCAGCACATTCTAAGTGGTAGGTTTTATATCAGCCCTGGGGAAATAAAAAAAAAAAGATGGCAGTGATTTTTGGTTTCATTCATCTGTTACCTAATAGCTTTGTGATTCTAATCACCCCACCCGTGTGTGTGTGTGTGTGTGTGTGTGTGTGTGTGTGTGTGTGTGCGTGCATATGTAATGGGACAATGTACCTACTTTGCTGGACCGTTATGAATGATAGCTACTTTTGTTTCTGTTGCCTGTGCATCCATGAGAATTAGGATAACAGGGACCTGGAGGACATAGGAAATTATACTTCTAGCGGTGAGCTCAGACGTGACCTTCGTAGGTGACCTTCCCTAACTTTTGTCAAGAACAGGGGACTCTCTAAATCGCTGGAAGATCAGGCTCTAGTTTGGGACTTGTGACAAGGGGCAGCAGGACCTTCAGCACACATGGAGCACCCTCTGATTCTCCGTCTGTGTGGCTGGTTGCCCATTAAGGCCTTAATATCATGACTGTCCAGCCGAAGCTATCGTTAACCTCAAGAGGGGGTTCTCACAGTGACTGCTGGGGAAAGAAGCGCCCGGCCTGGGTGGGAGGGCCTGACTCTAACTCCCTGCCTGGGTTTAATGAGCCCAAAGCTCTGAAGGCAGCTTTTCACCACCTTTTATTTGGTCAGACAGGGGGCTCAATAAATCTTTAGTTCTGTGGACTCCCCTGGTGGAGTTGTTGAAGGAGAAAGCTTTTTGCAAATGACTGGAAAGCCCTTTGCAAATATAAAGTGCTTATTTAGATGCAAACTAAAAATCCAAGGTGCCTGTGACTCATCTGGTACCTATTGTGCTCTCTGCAAAGGCGCGGAGGCTTGCTTGTGTGATGGGTGCCATTTGAGAGCCACTTAAAGATCTCTCTGGTGAATGAATTTGGTTGCATTATTCCCGGGCTCCTCTCGGAGGACTCTAATTTTCACCGCTTTGGTCATGTCCTCCTTTCCTGACACGTTCTCAGCGGCCTCCTTGAGTTAGCACTGACCCAGGATGTGGTGGGAGGGGACTGACCTGCTGGGAAGATTCGGGAGCCAAGGGGTGGGGGCTTGTGATCAGAGGACTTCCCACTCTGATTTTTAAAAAGGAAAAAGGCGGCTTTAATCCAAGCATCCAGAGCCAAGCCTAAGAATCTAATGACAATAGTATTTATTACTTGCTTTCAAAATCCCTTTTATCATTTCCTTTCTTTCTTTCTTTTCTTTTTTTCCCCCCTATCTCTTACTACCCTGCTATTATGGACCAGGGCTTCATGACCAAAAAAGTACTGAATCCATTTGGTCAAGTTTGTCAGGCTGATGACTGGCATTGTGTGAAGACCAAAGGTCTGTGTGAATGACTGCATTTCTAATGAATTGACCAGCTATCTGGCATCACATGAACAGATTTTAATGCCGTGTACTGCACACTGCTGGGAAGCTTTTCTGAGGCCTGTTTTCTTTCCTAGAATGGGGGTGGGGAGCTCTGTTTTGAGGTTTGCTGAGGACAGTCCGTTATGAAATGTAAGCCCCTGCCTTATTGAGATCGGAGGCACAGCTCTTCCTTTAGCTTTTAGGTGAGTGGGGGCGCTACGCATTCTGGGGGTTTTCCTATGTGAGACAGAAGACAACTCAAAGTTTATTCTTCCTGGTTGGGTTTTAAGTGGTGAAAGGTGACATGTATGTTAATGGGGCTGTGGCCAGCAAAATGACGCCCTTCTGCACGTTAGAGGCAAATTGCAAAAAGACACCCTCATATGACCAACTCAGTCAAATGAAACATTATCTGCATTCTGTTCCCAGAGCCTCTTCTTTAAAGCCCATGCACCTTAGTCTCATTCATCAACCTCTGTGTGTGTGTGTGTGTGTGTGTGTGCACACGCGTGTGTATGCATGTGTATTTGCATATACATATGTATATATGTACATATTTATATATATATGTAAAAGGTTTGATTGAGTTACCCTATATAGAAATAATTTTTATCTTAAAAGCCTTAGGTGTGAGATATCTCTTTTGAGTTGTTGGTCAAAGGTGCCCTGAAGACTCCCCAACAATTTAGGTTATTATCCTCTTCTCTTGGTTGACCACCAACGCTTGATGGTAAGACTATTGCTGAAGACACTATGTACTCTTGGTCACAGAACATGAGGAAATCAAGTTGGTACTGACCAGGAAACTTTCTTTTTACTGGCTTCCTTACAGAATGCAGAAAGGTGCTATGTTGGCTGCTGGGGGGTGGAGCTGGGGAGTCATCAACATTCTTACCCAGCTGTGGACCTTGTGAAGTACAATAATGACTGGTGTTGCGGGACATGCTCATGGACACAATAGTGGTATATATGTAATGGGGATAACCAGTGCTTTCTTATTAGACTTAAGGCCTTCTTCTCAGGAGAAAATGAAAGCTGTAAATATGGTACTGCAAATATGACCAATGGACAGGGTGCTCACAGGCCCTGGGGTAAATCTACTACTATGATTCTGTTAGATAGACATAGTCTCAAACTTTCCTCTAAATTCATATCTTTATACTCATAGATTAGTGCAGCCTTTACACCTCACCAGAGAAGTTTCTTTGTGCAGTGGATACAATTAATTCAGAAACTCACAATCAGTCAAGGGTCAGAGAATAAGTCAGCACAGATGGCAAATGGGACATCTACATCCTCTTAGCACCAAGGCTCTGGTGTCATTACGGAAGAAAGATGGTAAGAGCCAGAGGTCAGAGAGGATGGGAGTGAGGCAGTGTCTTCTGGATACGAAGACCATTACACTCATGAACCCACAGCAAGGATGGCTATCTGCACAAGACCTGCACAAGATCAAGCCCAGTCCACGTTCTAGCATGGAAGGGAGGGGCTCATACTGAGGGGGTATGGCCCCTTGGTAGGTTGGCAACATTCCAGGAGATGGCCCCCTACCCATTAGTATATTGGCAACACAAACTAGACTTCAAGGGTTATCAAAAAGAAAGGGTATGAAGACGAGAAGGGGTGAGGAGGTAGGTGGAGTGGTAGGAATGAATATGATCAAAATACATTGTAAGGAATTCTGAAAGAATTAATAAGAACACTGTATTAAGATATTCCTTGTCAACTCAGATGAATTAAGGATCACTTAGGACACACACCCTTGGGCATGGTTGCGCCGGTATTTCTAGAGAGGTTGTTCTGAAGAAGGAGGACTTATTTTGAATGTGGGCTGTACCATCCTCGTGAACGGGGTACTGGACTGAATAAAAAGGGGGAAACAAGAGGAAATCAACTGAGGACCATCATTCATCTCTTTACTTATAATAGGAATTTACAATTCCTAATTGTGTGAGCAATGTGACTGGCCACGTCATGCTCCTGCGGTAGTAGTGCCTTCTTTGTGAAAGGCTGCACTTTCAGATTGTGAACCAAAACAAACCCATCCTTAAGTAATTGTTTTTGTTGGGTATTTTGCCATAGCAACAAGAGAAGTAACTATTACAGTAGGTTGGAAGGGTCAAAGGGATTCTTATAGGAATAAGTCATAAGGGTAAGAAATGTATCTTGACTGCAAACAGACTTACCTGTTTATAGATTCTCATTAAGTTACACGTTTCCACCTGGGAGGGAATAAGGTTAATCTCAAAGGTTTTATATGCTTTGGGTTTAAGGAGAGTTTATTATTACTTTATCATTATTGGAGATAGACACAATGAAAAAGGAATGTTATTTTCTCTATGTGCTGGTTAGTTTTTGTCAACTTGACACAAACCTAGACATATCTGGGAAGAGGGAGTCTTAACTGAGAAAACGTTTTCATGGGACTGGCCTGTGAACAAATCTGTGCGGTTAGGTTATTGTCTTGCACACACAGTGATTGATGTAAAAGGATCCAGCACACTGTGGGTGGCACCACCCTGGGCTGGTGATCCTGGGTGCTGTGAGAAGCCTGGTGAGATGACTTAGTGGTTAGAAGCTTTGACTGTTCTTCTCTAGAGGACCTGGGTTCGATTCCTAGCACCAACGTCGTAGTTCACAACTGTCTATAACTCCAGTTCTGAGAGATCTGATTAACTTTTCTGGTTTTTGAGGGCACACACAAACATGCAGGCAAAACACCCATGCAAGTAAAGTCAATAAAATAAATCAAAAATTTGTTTTTTAAAAAGAGTGCCAGCAAGATAGCTCAGTGGTAAAGAGGTACATGCAGCCAAGCCTGACAACCCGAGCTCATTCCTCAGGATCCACATGGAGGAAGGAGACAGCCAAGTCCCAAAGTTGTGCACTGATCTTTACTGAAGTAACACATACACACGCACACACACATATACACACACACACAAAACTGGGAAAATTTAATAAACAAAAATGTTATGATAAAAAGCAAGCAGGCTGAGCCTCCCAGGAATAATGAACCAGTAGCGGAGTCCTCCATGGCTCCGATTCAGTTCCTGTTTCCAGATCCCTGCCCTGTTTGAGTTCCTGCTCTGACTTCCTCAGTGATGAACAGTTACCTGCAAGTATTTGATGAAATAAACCCCTTTCTCTCTAACCTGCTTTGGTCATGGTGTTTTATTATAATAATAGAAACATCAACTTAGTCAGTAGGCAGTCGTAAACTTGTGTCAAAATTCTTGACTCTGAGCTGGTGAGACTTACAGATTACATTTTGCCTCCCGTTGACGCTAACTCTCTCCATCCTTCCATGCCCATGAAGATGCCTGTTTGTGGGAGGAGCATTGGCTCCCCTTAGCCAGGAACCCTTGCATTCAGCTTGGTATTCTCGATTCAAGCTGTGTAAGAGGCATGGTAGGGAGAACCTGAGGGGATAAGGGCATAGCCCAGGGTAAGTGTCCAGGCTGGGCTGGTAAAAATGACAAGGCAAATCCAATGTCTGGATCAATAGCTAAAAGCATTATAAAACTCCTATCATTTTATTTTCTAAAAATTCTATGGAAAAAGAATTCATATAGCATATAATTAATCCACCTAAAATGTACAATTAAATGTTTTTTTGGGTATGTTTACAGAATTATGAATGCATATTCTGTATTTTATTTTATTTTTTTTAAAGATTATTTATTTTATGTATGTGAGTACGGGGCTGATCTCTTCAGATACATCAGAAGAAGGCATCGGATCACATTACAGATGGTTGTGAGCCACCATGTAGTTGCTGGGAATTGAACTGGAAGAGCAGTCAGTGTTCTTAACCACTGAGCCATCTCTCCATATTCTGTATTTTAACACACACTTTTAATGGCATTATTTCTAGTGCTGTAGACACATCCTTTATTTTCCTTTCCAGTTAAGTGGCTTATCAAGTGCTATAAGTAAGAAAATATCTGCTGTGATGGTTTGGTTTCAGTCTCACGGTAGGAAAGGCTCATTTCAACTCTTTGGTTCTTGTTCTAGGTTCATGGAAAGTTTGGTGATGCTGCTGTAGTGGGCCATGTCAGAAAAGGCAGGCTGGGGCTCACAGAGTGACAACGAGGTAGCTTGAGGACTCGTGGTATTTGAATTACATGGTGGGGTGCAGAATGCTCTCATGGAAACTGAGGCTGCTGTGATGGACAGTGTAGCGTTTTAGGAGGACATAAGGAAACACAGAAAGAGAAGAGATTAAAAAGGTGGCAATGCCCTGTGAAGGCTTAAACAAAATGAAGTGCACATGAAGGAGGCACTTGGGAACCTACGATCTTGTAATCAAAGCAAGAAAAAAAAATCTTAATAGGTGATGGGAGAACATATAAGATATGAAAGAATAGGGGGAGAATACTGGGAGCTAAAGGGTTAAGCAGGGCTCAGGATGAGAAGTGGGGTTTCAAGAAAAGAGAGGCAACCCACATTAATGAATAATGCTCCCGGAAGACATGGGAAGACCTCATTACTAGGCACAGGTTACCTCCTAATGAGTTAGGTAAGACAGACCCTAGAGGAACCCCAAACAATACTGACTTTTGCCATTGGCGTTAGTTGCCTAGCATAACTATATAGTGAGTCCCTATTGCTAAGATACCACACACTTTGCTTGCAGGATGTAGAGAAATGCATTTTGAACTGATCAGGAAACCCTCCCTGCTGGCTAGCTTTCACACTGCTGGAAGATGCTACCTAGGCTGTTCGGGGGAAAGAGATATCAATGGCCTTATCCAGTGACAGACCCTGCATGCTACAATGACAGGCCAGGTAAGATGTGCTCACTAGTGCAATAGTGTTTATGGGAAACTGACTTCTCTGGACCTTCCTGGTTACAGGAGGAAATTGATTCCTGGGACCAGAAACATTGACAAAACTCAAGACTGGGGTAGTCATAGGCACTAGGGTAGGCCCCATTCATTCATTCATTCATTCATTCTATAGTTTTTGAGACAGGGTCTCATTTTGTAGCTCTGGCTGTCCTGGAATCCACTATGTTGGCCAGGATGGCCTCAAACTCACAGAGATCTCTTTGCCTCTGCCTCCAGAATGCATGCCCTACCGCACCTGGTTTAATGTTGCATTTCTAAGGGGTTGTGTTGTCAAATATGCCTATCTAAAGATGTATGTTTGTATCGGTAGATTTGTGCCGCTTTCAATCTTGGTCAGAAAAGCTTCTTATTACAGTGGGTGTGGTTAATTCAGAGATACACTACCATGTAAAGTGCTCAAAATAAATGACCCCGAGTACTGAGATGTAGGTGGAATATCTATATCCGATCCCCTTCCCTTCCCCAAGGCTCAGAGAACATTGGAGAAGAGAAGGCAGAAAGAACGTAAGAGCTGGAGGAGTGGGGAATGCTGGGAAATGCTTTCCTCTGGACTCAGTATGACTGTTGTACATGGGAACATGCGGCAGAATCAGTTATCCTACAAGATCTGCATATGATTAAGACAGGTATACTACATTTCAGCATGGAGGAGAAGGGCCTCCTGAGCATCCATTCTTACTAGTAGTTGAGGGAGGGAAAGTTATGTTTCTTTAGGGATGTGGCCTTTGGTAGGTTCTCCCTGCTCCATTGGATGACTTCACGCCCACCAGCATATGGATAGCACCAGCTGGACTTGGTAGGTTAAGATAATTATAAAAGGATGGTAGAAAGTTGGGAAGGAGATGTGATTGGCATGTCCTGGGTGGGACTGGAGGTGGGGAGTGAGAGGTATATATATATATGTGTGTGTGTGTGTGTGTGTGTGTGTGTGTGTGTGTGTATTATGTATATATGTGTGAAAATTTCTAAGAATAAACAAAAATAGGCAAAAAGGAAAGAAGAAAAGAAAGAAAGAGAGAAAGAAGGAAAGCAAGCAAGCAAGCAAGCAAGCAAGCAGGGGCTGTAGCAATGATCCAGTGGTTAAGAGAGCTAGCTGTTCTTCCAGAGAACCAGTGTTCAATTCCCAGAACCAACATGGTGGCTCATACTCCTCTCTGGCCTCCTGGGGCACTGCATGCCTATGGCACACAGATATTCATGCAGGCAAAGCCATATTCACATAAAAAAATAGATTTTAAATATAAAAATAAAAAAAAAAGAAAGAAAAAGTGAATCCAGATGACTGGAGAGAGAGAGAGGGAGGTGGGGGTAGGGGGAGGCCATGTTGAATCCTTGTATAGATCAAGGAAACACTGAAACATTTTGAGTTGGACAACAAAACTGGAATTATTCTTCTCAGAAGTTTTTCAGAGGATTTGAAGGGCCAGGTAGATAGCTGTGAGGGATCCCCTCAACCTCAAGTAAGCAAGTGCAACAAGAAAGGAAGGAGGGGCAAATTTGAATATATATATTCATATGTATATATGAATATATGTATATATGTATATATATTTAATAAGTGTTTATTGGTTGAAAGCAGTAGGTAGAAGAGATATAAGTTTTAAAGATTAAGAATAGGGATAGACATGGTACCAGTGAGAGATTATTAGTGAAGAGGCCTTGCTGTTTAGAATTCAGAGGGGAAAGAGGGGTCCAGATGGATATCTGGCGAGGTTCATGATGCAACTTAGGGTAATTCATCTGGAGTCTCATAAACATGAATTCAAATTCCCAGTTCACCAGGGAAACCAGCAGTGTTACATATGCATGATTGTCTTCTCAATGGAAAAGACACAATACCTGTTCTTTAATCCAGAAAGCTGGGAATTGGGGGTGACTAATGGCCTAGTGATCTGTGATATTTGTTGGGCCAGGCCATATCCAGCCTCCACAGTTAGGACTGGATATGGTTTAGATGCTCCCATAACTAAGACCAGAGGTGGCCAATAGACCAAATCTTTCCCTAGGCCCTTAAGCTAGTACAAGCAGCCTATCTCCATAACCTATCTTTCTGGAAGAAATGACATGTGCCTTGAGTTGAATTTTGATGTAATTGTACTTCTTTGTACACTGGAGTTGTATTACACCAAGAAACTCTTCCCCCACACCCCAAATTACATCGTGTTTAAAATGCCAACGGTAAACCACCTGGCTCCAGACTCTCTAAGTTGGATGCAGTTTGATGACGTCAAAAGGAACTAAGATTTCAGGTCCTTTCCCTGCCTGCTGTGACTCCTGCAGGGACCCACCTCAGTTCAGGATGTCTTGTTGTAAACCTAAACCTCAGATGGGGAAGAGAGAGTGGATAGAAGAGAACAAGCAGAGCAAGGAGGAACAGAGGGACCCAGAACAAGGGCAGTGGGTTTAGGAACTTTATAAAGTGATGCACGGTGTGGGTGGGTGGGGCACATCCAGATCACAGCCAAGATGGCAGAAATCCACTCCAGCAGCCCAAACCAAAAGTTAGATAATGTACATTACTTTCTTCTCCTTTTAAAAAGGATTTATTTTTGGTGCCTGGGTGGATGTGTGTGTGTGTGTGTGTGTGTGTGTGTGAGAGAGAGAGAGAGAGAGAGAGAGAGAGAGAGAGAGAGAAGGCCAGAAGGAGGCATCAGATTCCCTGAAACTGGAGTTGCAGGGTATATGAGCTGCCCAATATGGGTGCTGGGAACTGAAGTCCTGTACCCTGAAACGGCAGGAAGCACTCTTAACTAATGATCCGTCTCACTGGTCCCTACTTGCTTTTAAATTCCATAAGGGGCATGTTCAGATCACCACAGTTCATGCTTTCTAAAACTGCTCTTCTATTCATTCCCTCTGCTCTACACCCGAGAGAGATACAGCTCTGCTTGCCTCTCTTGCTTGCCATCCCCCTTCCTCTCTTCCTTCCTCTTACCAAAATCAACCAACCAACCAACCAACCAACCAACCAACCAACCAACCAACCAGCCAGCCAGCCAGCCAGCCAACCAACCAACCAACTAACCAACCAACCAACCAACCAACCAACCAACCAACCAACCAGAAAAAAACCAACTGCTCAGTAGCAGGAGGTTGGCTCAGGACAACACAGGACCCTGCAAACACTATAGAACAAGATAATTCAGGACTGTCTGGGACCACCATGGCCAACTGAAATGACTTAGCCTTGCTTCATTCTGATGGTGTCTTTGTATCATTAACCCAAATCTCTATCTCCCATCATGCATCTGATGCCAAAACATATCCCAAAGCCCTACTTAAGGACAGAAAAGGGAAGCAAGCAATTTGGGACAAATCTTATTTCTCAACTTTGACTCAATAATAATGCCAACCTCTTTTAGAGTTTCCCACAGGATGCTCCCCCAGACCCCAGGCAGCATGATTCTCTTGAGAAGTCCACATTCTTTTACTCCCTATTATTGTGTATGCATTGTACAATGTAGTGGGAATGACACTTCTTGGTTGTGAACTTAATGCCCTGAAATAAAAGTTCTTCCATATTCCTTCTTTGTTTCTTCTTAATTTGTTCTCAGAAGGTAAGAAGAACCAGGAAACACTGGGTAGAGATCTCAACCTGTTCTGGAACACCACCATCTCTAAGAGTTCTTACAAACCCATCAACCTATTTTGTGTCCTGTTCCCATTCTGTTTCCCTTGCCAGTTCAATTAGAAATCACAAAAGCCCCGAAGGTTAATGGGAAAGCAAACCCATTAACCATTAATGGGAAAGGATCCTGGGGTATGGGGGTGCTTTGGCTGGAAGAGAGGAACGCCTAAGAAACCTCATAGGACAATTATTTCCTGTCATTTTTCTCCTCATGTGCAAACCATATTTTTAA
>NW_022196894.1:41540167-41547480 GCF_008632895.1 Mastomys coucha | reverse complement strand
AAAAGGAAAGAAAAATGTGCCAAAGACAGCTTCCCTTGGAAGTGACCCTGATGGCTCAAGGGAGTATCAGGATGGCTCACCCGATTAGGGATACCTGTCTCCTAAGCCTGGAAGGGGATTCTCAGCCCTACCTGTCTATGCTGATGGCACAGAGGTTCAGGATGCTGGCTGTACACATCATGACATCCAGGGTGACAAAAACATCACAGCAAATGCGGCTGAAGTTCCAGACTCCACCCGTCACCTGGGCATTAGAGACAAGAAGGAGGTTAGTGTTTTCTCCAGGGAAGGAACAATAACCCAGTCAACTCCCTTGTCTCCCCTGAGCTGTTCATCAGAGATGCCAGCACACCTTCCTGGCTCCCTGTGGTGGGTGCCATCAGTACCAGAGGGCTGGAAAGCACAGAGGGTCTGCCAGGTTGTCTGGGATTGATTGCTAAGAAAGGGACAGAACAGTAGAGTGTTAGTGCTGGGAGACATTTGCAAGATTAATTAGTGCAGGGATTCTCAGAGTGGCTCACAGTGGGACACTCATTTAGAACGTAAATTTCTGAATACCCCATAGGCCTAGTGACTCAGAGTCCCTGGATCTGAGCTCCTGACCATGCATCTTAAAATAAACACCCCCAGTTGTACTAAGGTTTGGCAATCAAACTTGAGGTTCAATCTCAGGGGTGCTCCTTGTAGTTAAGTGGTATGTGCATAGATATATCTTTGCCCATAGATGCACAGCTGCTAGCAAAAGAGCTTGGGTAGCTGCCCAATGTGTGCTATGTGCCAAAACTGCGTCTCTGAAGCCCTCTGCCCAATAGAGAACTCACCATGTGCTCAGGAAATAAGTGAAGAACACATTTTACATAAAACATGACTCCAAAACAAACATCTCTGTGACTTCAGGTTGTCAAGCTTGGAGATGTCATAAAACAACATCTATGGGAACATCAAGACTGCTTTTGACCCCCAACCCTGTGGTGTCCCAACTGAGGTGGGAGAAGGCCGGGATCAGAGAGTTAGAGGAAAACAGGCATGGCTCTCAGCTAAGTGCGGCTAGCTGTCACCTGCTTGTTTATACACATGGGACCAACCTCCATAGCTTCCCCTGAGTACTGCAAACAGCATCAGGGATTTAGGTGAATCAGTTTATACAGAAGCTAATTCCTGTTTAATTTTGCACATTTACATAACCTAGTTAAATAAACAAGATGTATCAGGGACAGTGCTGTGTTTTGAATGTCCATACACTGCCACTTATAAGCTCTGAGGCTTGTGGGCTGCCATTCTGGGGGATGGTGGCTCTCAATGAGAGTTTGTGTCACTGGCTGTAGAGGTTTAGTATACGGTATTCTACATGCATGTATGCCTGCACATCCGAAGAGGGTACCGGATTTCATTATAGATGGTTTTGAGCCACCATGTGGTTGCTGGGGATTGAACTCAGGACCTCTGGAAGAGTACACAGTGCTCTTAACCTCTGAGCCATCTCTCTAGCCCTTGTAGATGTGTTTTTGATGTCTCTTTTGAGCATCTATCTTGATGGCTATCTAAGAAAGGGCAGGGGAACCAATGGGCCCAGCAGATGTTGGCCGATGTGAGTAAAGGAGCTGCTGCTCTCTGTCTGGTCCTCCTCTGAGACTCTTCTGACCCTCCCTGTGTCATAACAGCAAAGTAAGACCGGAAGAGTCCACCCTCTTCTTAAACAAACTTCTGGAGTTTATTTCCCTTTTAGCCTCCCATTTGATGTTTATATTTGGCCATCTTCGGGCTATTTTGAGAAGCGCTGACCCAAGATACTTTGTTTAAAAGCAACCATGAAAAGTTAAAACAAGTGAAGTAATCATATTTGTTTCCTTGATTCCGGAGTTACGTTCTCTTAGTTAGGCCATGTGGGTCCATATAAATAAAGGCCTAACATGTTTATAGGAATGCTGAGCATGAAAATCTGCTTAGAAAGGGAGTTTATAGTTTCTGATCAACAGAGTCATCACACAGTGACTCCAGAGAGACAGGAGAGTGAAGGATGCCTTTGATTACACAAGACAACTGCATGGTATGAAAGGGTCTCCCCAAAACTGAATTTTGTATTCCTAAGTTCATTCAAAATATGTCTACCATGCAATTGGAGTGGTGGAAAACAGACTTTTTTCTTTTCTTTTCTTTTCCTTTCTTTTCTTTTCTCCTCTTTTCTATTCTCTTCTTTTCATATAACTGAGTTAGTGTGTGTGTGTTTGTGTGTGTGTGTATGTGTTGTGAGAAATTTAAAGGAGAAAGAATAGGTAGGACTATAGTCAACCTGAGTGCTTTCTGGTTGTTCATTCATTCATTCGTTCATTTATGTATTCTCCAAACAAGCACTTGTAGTAAAGTTGTAACAGTCCACAGAAGGAGGGCATAGTTTGTTTGTTAGGACATTTAACAAAACACACCACAGGGTGCAACTTGAAGACATATGGTAACTGGAGAAAGAAGGCACTATTATTATTATTATTAATATTATTATTATTATTATTATTATTATTATTATTATTATTATACATGTGTATGCATGGATGTGGAAGTCATAAGAAAACTTTGTGGAGTCAGTTCTCCCCTTTCATTTTTATGATGGTTCCAGGGATTGATCTCGGGTTGCCAGGCTGATGCAGCAAACACCTTTCCCTGAGGAGCCATCTCACCAAGCCTGTACAAGGCATTCTTGAATACACTAACTAGAGATCAGTATGAGTGCCGGTACAGTTAATACAAAATAGCATTTCTTAAAAGAAAAAATTCTCCTACTTCTAGCATCTACTTCCGTGACCCATTCCAGGAATGTCTACAACTTTGAAACATCAGACTTTGAAAACTGGATTTGTTCTTTTGGTTTTGTTGTTGTTGTTTTGTTTTTGTCTTCGTTTTCGTTTTGTTGTTGTCGTTTTTTGCTATATGTACTATCACAGCATTTTGAGGCGTGTGTGATTTGATGGGAGATTAAATGACTGTTACTTAACCAACTGGATAATAGCAGAGACATTTACTTGTTCACTGCTGCTCTGGGGCCCCTGGAGCAGGGGTTAGGCATGCAGGTACGTCCGTCAAGATTGAGTGGTCTCTGACATACTAAAAGCCATTTATTGAATGCTTGCTAAATGCCTGGTGTCCTGAAAAGTGCTTTGTAGACATGGCTTCTTAGTGCTGATTAGAATCCCCTGAGATAAGACCATAAAGCCTAACGTCTCTAAAGAAGCCCTGTTTGTCTTAAAGATCCCGCAAGCTCTTTGGCCTCTACTTTGTTCTGACCTTGCTGGAGTAGAAGACTGTGATTATGAGGCATGGAATATCACAGGTGGAGGGTTATCTAGGCTTAGTGCTTGTAGAAGAAACTACTTATTAACTTCATTAAAAAATATACTTACTTTATGTGTCTGAGTGTTTGCCTGTTTTTATGTGTGTGCACTCCATGTATAATGCCCATGGAGGCCCAGAAGAGAGCATTGGATCCTTCTGGAACTGTAGTTACAGATGGTTGTGAGCCACCATATAGGTGCTGGGAACGGAACCTGGGTCCTTTGGAAGAGCAGCGAGTGCTTTTTACCTGCTGAGCTGCCTCTTTCTGGATACACATACCCTCTCTTTTACTTTTAACCTTCTTTATGCCCTGAAGTTCTCAAGACTATTAGATAAATGTCTTGGAATGTATTGTTAAATTTAGCTGACCTCTAGCATCCACCAACTGTAGAGCTAAAAATGCTATAACCTAACATGATTTTCCTCTTCCTGGCTCACCTAGCTAAGGTCCCAACCAAAGCTTTTTTTAAATTGAGAACAAGTTCTGAGAACATTTGCTTTTGCCTCAGAATAAAGGATTTTTATTATTTTCTTTAAAGCTGAGTCGTATTTTGGTGTTGATGGGGCTATTAATGACTTTCTTACACAGGAAGCAGTCTTAGAGAGATCAAGCCTGCTGTTGAAGCTTACATGCTTGGTAGAGGCATTGAATGGTGTTACAGAACACCACACACAGGGAGAGGCAGCTTGTGGAAAGGGATGGAGGATACCAGGGAAGAGGAAAATCAGGTGAGACTTATTGGGGGAGGGGAGAGGCACCTTTCTGACTCCCTCTGTCTCAGGATCACAAGACTGTGATGGGAAAGACACTGGGGCTGTTGTGTGGGCGCCTATATGAAAGGACACTGTGCCCTCTTGTTGAATGACCTCTCCAGCTGTCACCAGGGAACAAGACTTCCTTCTGCCTGTTTGCTTCCCCTTTCCAGGATCTGCCGTCAGAAATCCCATTCTTATCTTGATTTTAGCCAAGTGCCAAGAAAACAACCTCATTAGCTGATTGAAGTGATTCCCATTAAGATGTTATCATTTAACTTTCCTGTGAGCTTATGCCTTAAAATGAGTCTGTAAGCCAAGAGGTGGAGGTGCACACCTTTAATCTCAGCATTGAGTTCCATAATATCCATGACTACACACAGGAACCTTGACTCAAAAAAACCAACTAACTGAAATGACTCTGTAAGCAGTCTCTCTCTCTCTCTCTCTCTCTCTCTCTCTCTCTCTCTCTCTCTCTCTCTCTCTCTCTTCCTCCCTCCCTCCCTCTCACATGCACAATCTATCTGTCTGTCTATCTATCTATCTATCTATCTATCTATCTATCTATCTATCTATCTATCAATCTAATCTATCTCTATATCTCATATGTGAATGTTTATACTACAATCTTCCACATCATGTAAAATAACAGAAGGATAAAGACCAGAAGTGCTCAAAGCATGGTTAGTAACCAGCTCACCTCATTTCAGAGCAAGCCACTGAGAAGGCTTTGATGTCCAATTTGTAGATAGATGGAGACCTGGAGGGGTTCTTTGCTTAAGAACATACAACTAACAAAAAAGAGCTAAACTTTCAACCTCTTCCTGCCAACATTCTACCCTACCAGCATTAGAAGAGGAGGTCTGGTATTTGCCTCTCCATTTACCCAGAGAGTTACTGTTTCATTGACTATTCACATACTTGATACAAGGCATGGGTGGTTATAGTGGTTTGAATATGTTTGGCCTCCAGAGACTCAGGTGTTTGGATGCTTGGCCCATGGGGAGTGGTCTGGTCTTGTTAGAATGGGTGTGGCCTTGTTGGAGGAAGTGTGTCACTGTAGGGATAGGCTTTAAGATCTCCTAGTCCTAAAGCTCTGCCCTTTGTAGAATCAGAGCCTCCCAGCTGTCTGCAGAAGACAGTTTCTTTCTGCTGCCTGTGAATCAAGATGGAGAACTCTCAGCTCCTCCAGCACCATGTCTGCCTGCCTGGGGGCTGCCATGCCTCCCACCATGATGATAAAGGACTAAACCTCTGAAACTGTAAGCCAGCTCCAAACAAATGTTGTCCTTTTTAAGAGTTGCCTTGGTCATGGTGTCTCTTCACAGAAATGAAACCCAAACTAAGACAGTGGGTGTGTTGAAATGAATTAAACCTGGTTCTGTTCCCAGGGTCTCTGGTGATAGTGCCTGTGTAAGTTGGGAAAGTGATGTGTGAATGGGTGTAGAATTGAGGACATATTAGGTGCTCTAACACACCCTGAATCAGAGGTGAGGAGGACACAACATCTGTCCCAACACAAGGAGTAACTGGGGCCAGCAGGACCCAGGCACACAGGAACTCTGCCAGCCCAGTGGCTCAGGTTCCTTCCGGTCTGTCTAGGCTGGTGCCCTGAGCAGACCTTGGGTGCAAGCTCAGCAGCCAGTCCCACAACACCCAGAGGAAGCTCCACTCCCAGGTGCTCTAACAAGCCCAGGATCCTAGGATCCCAGAATCACAGGATCACAGAGACAACTTAACTCTGGGTAGTTCTGACACAACCAGGATCACAGGAAGTACAGGCTCCAGTCAGATTTAGCAAGGGCAGGTAGCACTAGAGATAATCAGATGGTTCGGGGCAAGAGTAAGAATATAAGCAACACAAACCAAGGTTACTTGGCATCATCACAACTCAATTCTCCCACAATGGCAAGTCCTGGACACACCATCACACCAGTAAAGCAAGATTCAGATCTAAAATCACTTCTCATGATGATGATACAGGATTTTAAGAAAGACATAAATCGCACCCTCAAAGAAATGCAGGAGAACACAGATAAACAGCTAGAAGCCCTTCAAGAGGAAACACAAAAATCCCTTAAAGAACTACAGGAAACACAATCAAACAGGTGAAGGAAATGTACAAAACCATCCAGAATCTAAAAATGGAAATAGAAACAGTAAAGAAATCAGAAAGAGAGACAACCCTGGAGATGGAAACCCTAGGAAAGAAATCAGGAGTCATAGATGCAAACATCACCAACAGAATACAAGGGATAGAAGAGAGAATCTCAGGGGCAGAAGACACCATAGAAAACATTGACACAACAGTCAAAGAAAATGCAAAAAGCAAAAAGCTCCTAACCCAAAACATCCAGGAAATCCAGGATGCAATGAGAAGACCAAACCTAAGGATAACAGGTGTAGAAGAGAGTGAAGACTTCCAAGGTAATGGGCCAATACATATATTTCAACAAAATTATAGAAGAAAACTTTCCTAACCTAAAGAAAGAGATGCCCATGAACATACAAGAAGCCTACAGAACTCCAAATAGACTGGACCAGAAAAGAAATTCCTTCCATCACATAATAATCAAAACACCAAATGCACTAAACAAAGAAAGAATTTTAAAAGCAGTAAAGGAAAAAGGTCAAGTAACATATAAAGGCAGGTCTATCAGAATTAGATCAGACTTCTCACCAGAGACTATAAAAGCTAGAAGATCCTGGGCAGATGTCATACAGATCCTATGAGAAAACAAATGCCAGCCCAGGGTACTATACTCAGCAAAACTCTCAATTACCATAGATGGAGAAAACAAGATATTCCATGACAAAACAAAATTTACACAATATCTTTCCACAAATCCAGTCCTACAAAGGATAATAGATGGAAAATATCAACATAAGGAGCAAAACTACACCCTAGAAGAAGCAAGAAAGTAATCTTTCAACAAACCCACACAAACCTAATTCTATCTCTTACAACAAAAACAACAGGAAGCAACAATTACTTTTTCTTAATATCTTAATATGAAAATTAATATTATCAATATATCTTAAGCGATTGAAATCCAAAAATATGAGGAATTAGAAATTTGTTGATTGTCATCCAATGGTTGCTATAATTTGGTAATTGGAGAAATAGGTCCAATATTGTACAATCCATGTACACTTTCAGCTTATTTGCACGTGACAGTGTTTTGCTGTGTACAACATAAGGATCTTGAAAATTTTTTTTTTTTTTTTTTCGAGAC
>NW_022196894.1:41538932-41539337 GCF_008632895.1 Mastomys coucha | reverse complement strand
TATGTTCATTTAAGAAAATACTAGTAGTGATGTATTATTTTAAAATATACAGTTAATATGCTTGGAGTCATTTAAAATTTATATTGAGAAAGACATATGTATTTTCAGTATTGCTGTAGACAAGCATCTACGTAAGACTGTTAAATTGATTGTTGTTTTATATCAAACAACTTTTAAAATATTCATTTTTATTGTTATAATATTTTATAAATTTTAAAGAATATGACAAAAAAGATATAGTTATGGGGGGGGTCTCAGGGAGGAGTTGACGTACAAAAGGGAAACAAGAATGTGATGCAATTCTATTTACTTAAAATATGTTTTTAAATGTCAACAAATTCAGGTAAATTGAAATCATGTACTTTTCTCATCATAATGCAATAAAACTTAAATCAAAAAAAAAAA
>NW_022196894.1:41531090-41538922 GCF_008632895.1 Mastomys coucha | reverse complement strand
AAAAAAAAGAATGAGGACCTACACCAAAGATCCTTAGAAGATAACTACGATGTACTGTGATAAGCGCTGACAGAGATAAATACAAAGCATTGAGAGATCATAAAAGGCAAAGTAATTTTAGAAATTAAAGCAGATTTTTTTTAATCTGATTGATTTAAGCTTCTTCAGAGACTTTTTTTTCCACCTAAATTCTGATGAATAACTCCCTTCAGAATTATAGGCAGCCAGGAGGTGTTATTCTCACTTGCTAATGAACAAAGCTAATTCCCTGTGGTGGGAGGAAGCAAGGCAGTAGTGTCTTCAGGTATGGAGTTGGCTATTGATTTCCAGCAGTCTGCCTAAGGCAGCATTTCCCAAACTTACTGATTGTAAGCTGCAGACCCCAAATCACCCGAGGCTCTTGTTAGACAAATGACTCGCAGGCCCCACTCCAAATAATAAGTCCCTCAAGTGATTCTTACAGCCCGGGAAGTTTGGAAGGATTGGTCTGGGGGGCATAATATTTATCTTCAGAAATGTTTGTCCCCCAAACAAGGCTCCATAAACATCAGTTTTTGAGACAGGATTTCACCGTGGAGCTCAGACTGGTTCTCCTGTGTCACCTTCCCTACTGCTGGGGTTACAGATGCATACCATGGCTTATTCGTTTATTTTTTGGTGATGTTGGGGGGCACACGTCCTCAGGAACTCTAGGTAAGTACTGTATTCCTGAGCCATGCCTTCCTTTCCTTAGGCTTCCGTTTGTTTGTTTGTTTGTTTGTTTGAAACTGGGTCTCATTATTCTTTCTTTGTTTGTTTCTAGCCCAGAGTCTTGAATTTTTTAAAATCAAGTAAAATTTGTGTCTTCTAGGATATGACAGTTTTAGACTCAACTCATTATGATACAGGGATCCAAGCCAACTCCTTTATTAGAAACACCAAAGCCTCCTGTCCAAGCAGTAGGTGTAATAGGAAGAGGGGGTTGTGGTCCCTCTTTGATAAGGATGGCACTCCTCATTTGCACGGAAGTTAGAGGAAATAGATATCATCCCTTAGCTCCCCAAAAAGATTTTGGGGACCAGCGATGGGGATGAAGTGAGGAAGGAGAATGGGATGTTCCAGAGACAAATGGAAGATTGGACACACCTCCACCTTCATTCTACATAAAACAGTTTACATTTTAAAATACATTCTAAAGGTCCTGCCATCCCTAATTGTATAATTGTGAAAATTGTTATGGAGGATACGTACTGTTTTCCCCTACAGGCCCTTTGAGTAGACATTACAGCTTCTGGTTTAGCGTTTTTTATGGGATCCCCGATTGTGTGACTGTGTAGGTCTCTACATCTATATCTGTGTCTTGTGCCTTTCCTTGGGCTCTTTTCCTTCTGTGTGTTTTGTTCTATTCTGATGCATTAGTTTTTGTCTTATATTTTTATATTTTATTATTATCCCTGTCTATTTTCTAATGAGAGACAGAGAGGGTGTGGATTTGGATGGTAAGAAAGGCATGAGGAACTGGGAGGAGCAGAGGGAAGGGAAACTGTAATCAGGATATATTATGTGAGGGGAAAAAAATCTATTTTCAATAAAAGGGAAAAAGAGACATCTGGTCTTGTAAAGTAAGTTCTTCAGAGGGACAGTAAAAATATTTAAAGTACAGTTTGTGTTTATAAAAAATTGCATTCATTAAATCATAAGATGAAAGTTTTGTTAAGTTTCAGGATTTTTTATTGACTACAGAGATTTTGATAAAAATTTTCTTCCAAAAGAGACTCTAAAAAAAATATTAGATTTTACATTTGTTGTTTTCCCCTGAGTAGTCAAGAAAAACAGAAGGCAAGAGAACATAAAAAGGTTTTGTATGTTAATAAAAATGCATGGTTTTAAATACATTTGGGAATCAAAATGTGAAATATTTAAATAGAATTGCTTCATGATATAGTCTTTTTTTAATATAGTCTTGATAAATAGAGGTGATAATGCCTAAGAACATTAAATGAAGTACATTAAAAAGGCCCCTTTATTTCATTATTGGGTTTCTTTTCCTAAGAATATTTTAATATGCAAAATTGTTAAATATAGGATTTTGTTAAGGATGAACTATATGTAAAATCTGGATGTATATACTACTCAAAATTTTTTCTGTTAAATTTGCTTTGCCTAATGAGATTACCAAAGATACCTTCCCTAGGAGCAGTGACCCTCAATTTCTGGACAAGCTTTCTAATTATCCTGACTGTGACAGGCAAAATCCTATGTGCTCCCCTTATACCAAGCACAGAGTAGCTAGCAAGTGATTAAATTGTTAAGATATGATTTGTCTGCCTGGGTCTGCTTTCCCCCGAGGGTATCCATGCATCATTGGACACTGGGCTGGACTAGAATGAAGCTTAGCTAAGTGGGTGGGCTCGCCAGAGACAGTTTTCAGTGAAACAGTTCTCTTTATTGGGGATGAACAAGGTCTAGATAAGCCTTGGAGATGGAATAGGGGTTCGGGGAATAAGTTACATTATTGGTTGGGGCTGTAGTACTGAGAATGTTTCATTTGCATGAAGAGGGAGAGAGGACATTTAACCTGTAATCTAGGCAGCAGGCAATGTGACTATCTCAAAGGCCGCAGTGGTGGGGATCATAAGGCCACATGTACCCAGGACACGCAGGCTCAGAGCAGGGAGGAAGTAGCCTACACCTGCTGGTCTTAGGAGGAGATTTTTGTGTTTGGACACATCTCCACCTTACTCTTGCTCCAGACCTGATCCCCTAGTTGCACAGCTTTCTGGACCCATAGTGATTTTATTAAATTCTCAGAGAAATCTCTAAACTGAGTTTTGTTAGGCGCTTTTAAAACATAAATTTAAGATATAAGATAAGAAAATTGAAAAACTAGCCCTATGTGTAAAAACATTTTCGCCTGGTTTCTGGGCCTTTCTGCATATAAAATATACATATATTTAGTTAATGTTGAGATGGTCTGGCTTTGCTATTGCAATGATAAGCTGATACTCAACACCTGTTCATGTTAATAGATAATAAAATGCATCTTGTTACAAATATTATTATATTAAATGTTTTAACACCTAATTTGAGATATATTATAAGACTATTAAGATAACACCAGTATTGTTTCCAAAAAGCAATGTTAGATTTATAGTTTCTATGTTCATTGCATAAGACTCAATTTTTATATTATATATAACAAAGATGTTCTTATGATCACATGTAATTCTGCATCTACAGCTCTTATGGTTGTCATCTCTAATTTAATACGATGCAAATGAGTTTTTAATAGCTGTAATATGATAGAAATAGTATTAGAAATTTTATCCTATTTATAGTTTTCAGATATGTTTTCATACAAACACACATAATTTTGTGTATGATAAAAATCTCCCTGTTTTTAAAGAGCATTCAGCATAAAGATTTGGGGACAAAAACATCTTAGAATGTTTAAAACCCAATTACATTGCATTATACAATTGCTTGTACTACAAATGGTGTCCGTGATGTGCCTGGAGTATAGATATGAATGAAAAAAAAAAAAAGCTGGGCAGTGGTGGCACATGCCTTTAATCCCAACACTTGGGAGGCAGAGGCAGTCAGATTTCTGAGTTCGAGGCTAGCCTGGTCTACAGAGTGAGTTCCAGGACAGCCAGGCTACACAGAGAAACCCTGTCTCGAAAAACAAAGCAAACCAAACCAAAACAAAAAGATATGGATGTACATACATATTAGCTGGATAACCACCATTTACAATGAAAGCCACACATGATCTTTAGACGTGAACTAACATTCTAAAGTACTTCACAATTAAGTGTTTGAGACATTATCAGACTTCTTAAACTCAAAACATCTCATATTGGGCTGGGGAATGTAGCACAGTGGTAGGCTCCTATCTAGAATTAAGGGGGTTCATGATTCAGTCCCCAGCACCACATAAAAGGTCCAATTTTATTTGGTTTTTCTTTTCCTTGTTCCAAGCCAAATATCTTGAAGAATAAAGCCATAAAATTTAAAGGATGCAGATGGCACACACATGCTGATGATTTCTGAAATATCATCAGCTAATAAAAAGCTAAAAATTATATTAATACACAGCCATCTAGATGAATTATATGAAGTTTTTCACAGTTGTTAGAGGATTTTCAAGAATACGATGAGAAACCATGTGTTACTCGGTTAGCAATATCAGAATTGTTCTTTACAAAAATTTCTAGTCCTTTTTATCTGAAACAACAGACTTTTTATTTGATGTCCCTAGAATATTGTACGTTTAGTAAATTTTACAAAAGAGATGTTGAAAAACGGAGGCTTGATGTTTTGTGGTCCTTGTTCATTGTGTCAGATTTTTGACAGAATTGATGTTCATTTAAGTTTCGTTTTGGGTTGAGATCTTTTTAATGATTTATTTCACGGATCTGGCTGAATATGGCTACCATGTTTGTGAGATGTGCTTGTGCACAAGGTAATAAGTCTATTTGTAGCCATTGATACTATTTTCAAAAACTTGTAAGATGCCTAAAACATTAAATATTCTAATTTGCTCTAAAAGCAAGAAATTCTGCATAAGTATGATATCTATTTCCTTTTGCATCTGTGATCCTCCAGGATCCAATTTTCCTAGAATGTAAAGCCTAAAAATGATTTATTAAGCTGGTGTCATCAGAGCTGAAATTGTTAATAATGATACCATTTATAGACCCTATGTATGTTCCTAGCTAGTTACACAGTTGAGGCTGAATAGGTAGAGAGTGTGGTCAGAAAGGCTTTACACAAGGAGGTAGAGAGTGTGGTCAGAAAGGCTTTACACAAGGAGGTAGAGAGTGTGGTCAGAAAGGCTTTATTTTACACAAGGACTATAAATTAACACATGAAAGAAATCAGCTGGCCAAGAGGAAGACTAGAGAGCCAAGGTGCAACAGATAGAGTCTTTGAGGAAAGGCTTCTGCTATACGAATGTTAAGAAAGCCTGGACATGCAAATCACCTGTAAAACTCCCAGTTCCTTGGTCTAGTCTTTCATAAAGTGTCACCACAGAGTTTCAACCCCCCAGCTCTGGTCTGCCTCCTCCCTGGAAAGTGGACTCTTTCTTAATAAACGATCCCCGCTTCTACAATGATCCTCGTAATACTGTCTGATTTGGGATACAAGAATCTGCAAAGCCTAATGGTAGCCCACCAAAGCCTGATTGATAATCTCTGATGTCATGATGACCACCATTTTGTTCACATATAACAACTTGTGTCCAAGCAGTTTATATTCCAAACTGCACCACTCTTAGAGACTAAAATTTTAAATGCAGGCCATTTAAGGAGAACACACACTACACATACATACAAACATACATACATACATACATACACACATACACACACACATATTAGTATAGGATATTCTTTAAACCATTAGGCCTTGTTCTTTTTCGTTTTGTAATTCTCTTTGAAGTTGTGATCTGTTAATATTTCCCTACAAAATGGGAGTCAGAAATCTCACTGTCTATTATTATTATCATTATTATTATTGTGGTTGATTTTTTTTCAAGACAGGGTTTCTCTGTGTAGCCATGGCTGGTCTTGAACTCAATGGCTGGCCTTGAACTCAGAAATCTGCTTGCCTCTGCTTCCCAAGCTGGTATTAAAGGTTTGTACCATCATGCCCTGTGAAACCCTCACTTCTTTCTACTACAAAGCTAATGTGTTGGACAGGCACCACAGACGGCCAAACTTAAAGCTGACCTTCAAAGAAAAGGATGAGAAAATGCTTTCCACTCCACATTCTGTCAAAGGAGAGGCTTAAGTGGACTTGCAGACAACTCTGCTAAGTGCACAATGAACAGGATTCTTTCTGCTCAAGACTCAGTATTTTCAAATTTTAAGAATATCCTCTAAGCAATCTTGCTCTGATAGCCCTTCCTTCTTGAGCTCTCGTGGCTCCAGTTTGGCCAGTAAAAGGCCTTGGAGCCTAGATCCTGCGTGATGCATCCTCTCTGACATAGATTCAGATCCGGTGGGTCAGGAAAGGAATCTCATCCTGGTGAGGGATGAAGTGATGGCTTCCAAAATTGTGCAGAGCCAGGAAGAAATTGTCAGGATCAAAATGGTAAATGACCAGAGGCAGTGATAGCTCAGGCAATGAGGGAAGGCCAGAACCATGAGCACCAGCTTTTCCAAAGGAACTGAAAGAGGTGATAAAAGCTACGGAGGTGACCTGATAGCAGCAGGACCTCCACAATCATTACAACTCCTTCAAGCACAGGGCTATTTCAGGGTGTTTTTTTTGGGGGGGGGGATATCTGTACAATTCAGTAATAGATGACATAACATCTCAATTCCTTGAAGAACGAGGAATGGACAGAGGAAGAGATGGGGCAGAGGGGGTGTAATAACATAGCAGCATAAAAATATAACAGATCCTCACACTGAGAGCGAAGGCAGCCTGCTGAGACTAGAGACAAGGCAGGCACCCTGGGACTCAGTGCCCGTTCTGTCAGGAAAGGACCAATTAACCTGTCTCTCTGCTAGATCTGCATGAGTGTGTCGCTTTTTTCCTCCCTCATGGACTTGTGTAAATTATAAGGCTGTCACAGATGTGGTAGAAAGAAGTCAGATTCTTTTGCCAGTAGTTTGGACAGACTGAAAATAAATCCACTCTCCTAGGCCAATCCTTGTTTAAATTTCTTTTGGAATACAGAGAAACAACGCAGTGGTTTATGGGCCTCAGGTTGAGAAGGCCTGCTCTTGAGGGATAGGTTTTTAGTTGTTTGGGGGAAATAGCAAACAAACAAAAGTAAAATCACTTCTCTAATTATCTCTCCACTTCTTTTTACCTGTCTTATTTATAATCTTTAAAATTAATATATATATATATATATATACATATACATACATACGTACGTACGTACATTCATATGTATGTGTCTGCCTTCGTATAAGCCAGTTCCTGCAGGAGTCAGAAGAGGGCATCAGATCTGTTGGAATCAGAGCTGGAGGTAGTTCTGAGCTTCCCAGTGTAGATGCTGGGAACCAAACTCAGGTCCTCTGGAAGAGCAACAGTGCTATAAACCTCTGGGTTATTTCTTCTCATCTTTTTAAAAGCAGATTTGTTGTGGGGGAAGAGTAGACTATCAGTGAGAACTTTTCACATCATTGAATATACTTTTCCTTATCGATGTGGGAAATTAACAACTGCTGGTGCCACAATTGTTGCTTGGGAAGATGGCAAGTGGTTGCACATGTCACTCGGGGTGTGTGGGGTTGACTGGTGACAGAGGTTTATTTCAGTGACTACAGACTATAGACTGGAGACCTCCTGAAAATTCTGTTTGGCAGAGCTGAATTCAACCCAATAGTGAATTCCATTGACATGAAGCTGCCTCCGCAATAAGGGTTTAGCTTGGAGTTAAAGCTCATTCAGAGTTGAGCGAAAGGCATCGTGAGTGAATGGCTTTAGGATGTGTGCTCTCAGACCCGTTTATCACTAGACTGTGGTGGGATTTCCTGTGTGTCCATCGCATTAGAGGATGGTCATCCAAGCTCTTCCAGATCTAATAGTCTTTCCCTTTGAGCAAGTCCAGAGTTCGTGAGAATCCCCTGCTTTGTTTCCCAGTGGGAGGTATTAAGCCGGTATTATCTGTTTTTGAGCTGAGGTGCAACTCTTTTTTAAAAACCTTATTGTTAATAATTGATATCATTTCAAGGTCCAAAGACTTTCCTTATCCTACACATTCCTTTCTGCCATCATCCTCAATTTAGAATATTTTTTCTATGGTGTGTCTCTGCCTGAATCAATCCTGTTCTACTTTGATGTTTCATGTTCTCTCTCTCTCTCTCTCTCTCTCTCTCTCTCTCTCTCTC
>NW_022196894.1:41501166-41531061 GCF_008632895.1 Mastomys coucha | reverse complement strand
AGAGAGAGAGAGAGAGAGAGAGAGAGAGAGAGAGAGAGAGAGAGAGAGAGAGAGAGAGAGAATGGGCTTTATTACAATTGTTTACAGGATTGGAAGTGAGGGGTTGTTTACAGAAACATGGGCACTTTACCAATGGCTATGCCATTGAAGGGAATGTATTACTGCCAGCAGTCATTAACCATCTATAATCCCTCAAAGGGGTGGGTCACTTTCTCTACTTCTCTATGGTTCTTATTTTTGAATATTTTCTCCTGTCCAAACTGAGACCTAAATCCTCTGACTTGAGCACAGGTACTCCTCCAGCAATGAAGGGATTAATTCTCAATAAACCTAACAGAAAATGTTATAAGTGGGAAATGCACTTAATACATCCAGCCTGTCCAAAGCACATAGCCAGGGAACTATTGATTTCCTCTTGAGGTCATGAGACTGAATGGGAGCTGTGATTCCTATTGCGTTTCAGGATGCTTGGGATATTGTGCTATGTACAGCAAGCCTGGGAGAAGATCAGAATTTAAAATTTGAGATGTGGTTTCTATTGAAATGTGTATTACTTTCATACCATCATAACGGTGAAAAAAATTGTAAGTTGGACCGTTGGTAGTGAGAACTGTTGAATTTCAAATATTCTCCTGCATTCTTTCTTCCCTTCTGAGTCCTCATATAACTGCATCGAGTATCACAAAAAGTGCTTAACCAAGTGGAACCAAGGAGGATGTGTGTGCTTGAAGAGAAAGCTCCAGCCTGCAGCCCCGTAAGGCCGGAAATTAGAAACTGAAGAGCTAATCTGAGATAGAACTCCACAGCACTACCTAGAGAAGGGTCTCCCAGAAAACGATGAGAACTGAATTAAAGGGCTAAGCTGGGGGCCCTCTGAAATACAACTTGTAAGGCTGCCCATATACATTTTGTCCTATGACAAAAACAGAGAATACTGAGGTAGTTCTGGGACTGGCCCCGTGAGTTTCCTGTTCTACACCTCCCGAGGGCAGGCTCCTGGGCATCTTAGTAAAGAAAGTGGCACTTAAGACAGCTGACTGTATCTCAAGTTGACGGTGTCTTCTCAGCTGTCCTTGCATTCTACTGGGATCCATGAGAACCCTGAGCTACTGATGTGTTCCTTGGAAGGGGTACAGTTTTAAACTATGCTAATGCCAGTTCTGACTGGGCAATCAGTTCCAAGAAAGTTCTGTGGTATAAGCCAGTCCAATTGAGCACCTCTTGACACCTCCACAACTCTCTTTTGTCAATGGTAGGGTGTGCATATTCCTCATAGCTTATCACTTTGCCTGTGCCTGAGGTCTCTATGAAAGAAGACTGAGTGGAAAGAATGGTGGAGAAACAGAGTTGGAACCCTTATCAAAGTATGCCTTCAGCCTGTACTGCCATAGGACTATTAAAAATGGGAGCCAATTCCCTGTGCTTACAATTTAAGCTGAATGGAGTTGAACTTTTTTGGACTTACAACTAAAAATGTTTGAGCGGACAGATTTACAGATCATTTATTTTAGTTACCAAGGCACCCTCTTAGGTGATGACAGTTGGGACTAACTTCAGCCCAGCATAAAAAGTGTTGCTGTCCCTGTGTTTTCCGTGTAATTTCATGTCTTCAGATATCCTGTTCGGAGTCACTATCATAAAGTGACCCTGGGTTGAAATGCCATCAATTCCAGTAAACTCCAACCGAAGTTTGTTGGATGACAGTTTACTGCCAATTTCACAGCAATTGCTCAGCTTCTGTGCTTCCCTTTTAAACACAATTTAAATTTTAACTTTTTCTTTTTTGGCCTTGTCCAGCTCATGACTCAATTCTGGCCAGTTAAGACTGAAATTCCTTGGGGAGATGATTCAAGTTGAGATGATTCAGATTTCTCTCTTCTCCCCCCTCTTTTTCTCTTCCCTTCCCTCCATCTTCCTCCATTTCTCTCTCTGTTCCCTCCTTCTACATCCATCCTATGTTTGGACACTGATAAGATGCCGAGGCTTTATCAGCTAGTGTGACCTAGTGTAAAGAAGTGGGTGGCTTGCCCAAACAGCCAAGAGGACAGATAGAAGGCCTTGGGCCTTGACATCACAGGGCAGCTGAATAACATCAGCAGACACCTTTCCTCCAGAATTCTGGTGTGGGACAAAAATATCCTGTTTTGTTTAAATCACAGTGAGTCAGGCTTTCCTGTTATTTGCAGCATAATTGTCTCCTCTAACTAACATAGGTTGCTATGAGAAGGCTAGTCATTTTTCTTCGAAAAGATGAATGTATCCAAGTCAGACTTTGGACTTTGTGAGTCTTCTGGCTCTTGGATAGTTTCCTTCTCATGTGTGTCCTGTCCTCTGAGGGCTCTCAAATCTTTAAGCTGACAGCAGCATCTTTGGACCATACCACACTGTTTCCTCTTAGGTATGAACAATAATTACTAAACCAGCCACTCAAACCACATCATCTTCAGGACTCATTAGTAAGCATGTCAGTTGCCTTTTCTCTGGGACACAATCATATCTTAGTTGAATAATGGCTGCTTTAAAATCTTATCCTCTGCTGTAGCAAGATAGATGCTTGACTACTGTAGAAAGTCTCAGATACCGAACTGTAGTGACTAGCCTCTAGTCACTGAAACCTTGAGGTAACTTGATAAAGAACACAAATTGGCCTCCGGAGCCAACCCATTTCCCATTGGGGCATTTCTCTGCTCCTCCATGCATCTAGATGAATATAGGTTTCATCAACCATGCACTGGCTTTCTGAAAACTGTCCTGCACAATGGGCTGCTGTTTTTCATTGTTGTTTTTGGGGATTGTGGATAGCTAACAGCTCAATCACGTCTGTTTTCACTGGGCACAACCCTGAGACACAACTCCAGAGAGTCTGTTAAGGTCTTTGGCCAGGTTTCTGATGGTTTTCTACAAAGCCGGTTGCTCTCTTGTGTTCAACAGTAGATTGGGGATATCATTGACATTGGTAACTGTGGTCAGAAGGGGACTGCCATGATGTTCTAGTGCAGAAAAGTTACAATATTCATATTCTAAGTAAGTATGGACAGAAATTTTCCATTATGGTTCAACCGGACTTCTGGAAGCAATCGCCAACAGGCAGCTCCACAGAGCCTCTCCTTGGGCTACATCACTTTACTGTAGGCGTCAAAGGTCTAATTTTGTCACAGATAAATGGAAATGCTTATTGGACTGGGATCTTCGTGGCCTCTATTTCTTTCTGGCATTTATCCTGTGGGAGGTCAAAGAGTCCCTGAACTGTAGAGATCTGCAGGGTGCAGCTGCTACTAGGAATCATTGGGTTAAAGTATATGGAGAATCTCATTTTTTAACTGAAATATTACATTTTGAAGTCCATTGTCATTACCATTGGCTATCAAATAATAAATAGCTCATCCCCTTTGCAGTAGGTAGCATGATTTCAGGAGAAGAGGAAGGCATTGCCTTGACACCACTGATGGCTTAGCATAATTGGGCTGACAGAAAAGTCAAGATAATTGTAAGATCCCTCACCATCAGGACCATCCTAACTGGGGAGAAGAAATACATATTTTCCCCTCTAGAGCTACCTCAGTCAGTCAGTTATTCTTCTTCCTTTCCTGTTCTTTCTATACCTATTCATTTATTTTCTCATGTGCCCTCCTTGCACTCGTAAGTCTAATTTTAGTACCCAGTCACTCTTTAATACGGGTACTAGCTTAGGCAGTCTGTGTTCAAAGCTTTTACTCTCCCGTGATATGTCATACTTAATTAACTGTCACCTTCACTATTAATATTAACTGAAATATTAATTTGATGAATCTTAATTTCTCTTAATCATAGCATCATTTTGATCCTTCATTGGGTATCTTTTTAGAGTGACACTCAGTGCAGAGGAGAAATATTAATAGCACATTAAGGCGTTTAAAACATCTCTTTAATAATTGCATGTTTTCCTGGTAAGGAAGTGTGTTTCTTGAACAGATGTAGGCACCCTGATTTTCTTGTTAGCAAATGGATGTTTTGTCTTGATCACCTTCTGACTCTTATTTTGCACCTTTAAATGAAAATACTTTCAAATTTAAGAAATGTTCCTCCCAAGATGAATCCTCCTGAGCCTGGTGCATTCTTGGAGTGGTGAGGGCTTTGTACTATTCATGGAAGCATGGGAAATTTAAATGTGAAGGTTTTGCCTGATCCTTTGGTAGCAGAATCTATGGAGAGCCAGCGCCCAGGAGGAAAGAGCCAAGACCAAGAGTAGTTGAAACCTGAGGAAGAGGATGCAGGGGGGACAGGATCTATATACTGACCATTCTAACTTTCATCTCATTTATTAGAAAATATTTTCTCCCCCTTGTCTTGTACCTCTCATCCCAGATAGATTAAACCTGGATGAAGATGCTCATCCTTCATCATTATCACATGGCCTTCCTCATTATCACTTTACCGGCATAGAGCAAAAGTATTTTTAGGAAGGGTCCCATCATTCATGTCCAGACACCGGGATACTGGACCCACAGGCAGGGAAGCACACCCTGGCCTCTGGTTCTCACGAGCTTTCCTCAAGTGTCAGCTCTCTCACCAGTGGGAGCATGCTAGCACTTCTCCTTCCTTCCCCAGGCCGCTGAGTACTAACTACAAGGGGTATTCTGAGTCTTTACCCACTCCAGAGCAGCATGTAGCACGAGCCCACTTACCTCCAAGTACACTACCCACGGCATCACCAAAGTGGCCACTAGCAGGTCCGCCACAGCCAGGCTCACTACTAGGTAGTTGGTGGTGGTCTGTAGGGCACGCTCCCTCAGCACAGCTGCACATACCAGGCCATTGCCAAAGATAATAGCCAGGATGAGTGCACAGTAGGACAGGGCATAGTAGGCATGCGGACGGGCCCGGTTGACACCAGTGGAGTTTTCTGCCCCACAGGTGGAGTTGATGTGGCTGCTTATCTGGCTCAGAGGTGCCATAGTCCAGACAGAGGAATGTGACTCCAAAATGTTTCTAGGAAAAGACAGACAACAATGTGGGTTAAATGAGACTCTTTCGAGCTGGGATATGATATGTAGATACAGCTTAAAATGTTTCGTGTCTACAAATACTGATGGAACATTTCCTATATAATAGCAGGCAGTACTATAAAGAACTGGAAATACAGTTAGGAACGAAACATAATTCTTTCCTTATAAAGCCTTCTATTGGGGGTGGGTAGGTGGAGATTTAATAATCAAGAGAAGACCTGTCAAGTGATAATATCCATTTTGGAGGAAAGTAAGTCAGAAACGGGAGTTGGGGAGAGATCAGAGACAGTATGACTGTGAGCGAGCATAGTTAGACAACAAGGAAGGTGTCAAGGCTATATTAGCGGTGAAGTCAAGGCTAGCAGAGGTAGAGGAAGCAGGAGCGTGTGCGTGCGTGCGTGCGTGCGTGCGTGCATGTGTGTGTGGTGTGTGTGTGTGTGCGCGTGCGTGCATGCGTGCGTGCGTGCATGTGGTGTGCCTGTGTGCCTCCTGGGAGGGCTAGGGTTTAGGGGGAGTGGCAGGAAGGCCAGCACAGCTGGGGTCTAATGAGGTAGCCAGGACGTGGAAGGACCTGAGGTTTGAGAGCTTATTTGGGTAACTGAGAGAACCATGCTTTCGCTCTTTGTGGGATGGAAGCTCCTGCAGTGGGGGCTACATCTGGCCTTTATCTAGCTCTGGGACCACATGAGTGTGATCTACCTCTGAGCTCCAGTTTTCTTCTCTAGAAAATGGAGGGCCGTTAGAGCCCATTTCCTAAGGTTTTTCACCCCAGGCACTGTGGAAATAATTTACAGGGCAGTGACCATGCACACAAACCACAGCTCCACAAAAAAGAGCAGAGCTATTTTTATTGATTGGTTGATTGATTGATTGAAACAAGGTCTCCATCTGTAGCTCAAGCTAGCTTAGGACATGCAACAGCCTAAACTCAAGGTGATCCTACTGCCTCAGATTCCCAAGTGTTGAAATCACAGGCATAAGCCTCCCATGATTGGCTCATAACACACACACTATTTTGTGTGTTTGACTTTGGAAGCCATGCCTTGGACCTAAAATACTATACAAGTAGTATGTTGGCTCTTTGTTTGTTTGTTTATGGCCTGCTTATTATTTTTCTTTTCAATTTTTTTCTTTTTTTATTGGATATTTTCTTTATTTACATTTCAAATGTTATCCCCTTTCCCAGTTTCCCTCCCTCCTGGAAATACTCTATCACATTCTCCCTCCCCCTGCTTCTATGAGGATGTTCCTCCACCTACCCATCCACTCACACCTCCTGCCCTCAATTCCCCTACACTGGGGCATCTATCGAGCCTTCATAGGACCAAGGACCTCTCCTTCCATTGGTGCATGACAAGGCCATCCTCTGCTACATATGCGGCTGGAGCCATGTGTACTCCTTTGCTGATGGCTTAGTCCCTGGGAGTTTTGGGTTTGGTTGATATTGTTGTTCTTCCCATGAGGTTGCAAACCCCTTCAACTCCTTCAGTCCCTTCTCTAACTCCTCTATTAGGGACCCCGTGCTCAATCCAATGGTTGGCTGCTAACATCTGCCTCTGTATTTGTAAGGCTCTGGCAGGGCCTCTCAGGAGACAGCCATATCAGGCTCCTGTCAGCATGCACTTCTTGACATTCACAATAGTGTCTGGGTTTGGTAACTGTTTAATAAAAATTATTTTGTGGTGTGTGTATGAGTGTGTGTGTGTTTGTGTATGTGTGTGTGTATGTAGGTGAGCATAGTGTAGTATATGTGCATGCATGCATCCATGTGTGCATGTGGAAGGCAGAGGAGGATATTGAATTTTTGGCTCTATTTCTCTTTACCTTATTCCTTTGAGACAGTGTCTCTCCCTGAACCTGGACCTAGGCATGCAGCTCGAAACCCAGAGATCCTCTAGCCTCTGCCCCTCACAATTCGTATGGCCACATGCAGCTCTTTATGTGGGTGCTGGGTTCAGAACTCAGATCCTCATGCTTGTGCAGGAAGTGCTCTGATCTACCTAGCCATCTCTCCAACCCTTGCTTTCCTGTTTTACTTCCTCCAGCCTCTACAAATATACTTGCATACCTCACCCTAATGTTTGTTAGTCTCTTGTAACTTGTTCAATAGGCCATTCACTTTCATGCTTTACATAGGGAATGGTGGCTTTGGGAGACTAGATTAGAGAAGAAAATATTGAATATTTGAGTTTAGCACAGTGGCTTTTGTATTTATGGGAAGTGTACATGTAGAATTTTTTGAAAGTTCCAATTCTTAAAGGATTAGTTACCAGTTGTAAATGTTTAATCTCTATGAAGTCCCCTAGTGCCCACCAAAATTCATGGGCCAGTGACAACTAGTTTAAAATCTTTTCTAACCCAGTTTGATGCCCTTGCTTTTTAAACAGGTAGATCAGACCCAAAGACAAGAGTAACAAACATACCTCAAGTCCTATGCTTATCAGGGTCTTTTAAGTTTTCCATTTGGAAGACATAGCGACTGTCTTGTTACCATCCCAGTGGGGAAAATAAGCCCTTAAATCATTCAGGGTTGAGCCAAGGGTGGTGGCACATGGCTTTTATATCAGTAGGCAGAAGCAGGGAGATCTCTGTGAGTTACAAGTCAGCCTGGTCTACAGAGTGAGTTCCAGGACAGCCAGAGTTACAGAGTGGGTCTCTGATTTAAAAAAAAAAAAAAAACCTGAGGAAGTTTGGATTGACAGTGTGACAGTGGCAAAGAGACCTGAGTCCATGAGCTGTACTCATGATCCCAGTTTCTAGGGACCAGCCCTACAGAAAGGGGGTCTCAAAACCAGATTTTCAAGTGTTCAAGGGGCACAAAAGTCTCACTCCTGAAGAAAAGGCCTGAGTACAGAGGGTATCGGTGCATCGTCTGTGGCTTACAATGTGGTCCTGAAACCTAAGAGACTCTGACCTCAGTCTCTGTGGCCATTCTGACCTTCTGCCATAGTATAAATGCGTACCCCCCCATTCGTCTGTTACAGTTTTCAGTCCCCACATGGTGATGGTATCGAGAGGTGGGCGTTTAGTGAAGTGATTGGTACTAACTAGTGGGAACTGCCAGGTGAGAACACAGTGTGATGACAGGGGAGATCCCCACCTATAAGTCAGATAGCAGTTCTGCTGGTGTCTTTACCTTGAACTCTCTAGCCTCCAGAGACATGAGAAACACACTTCTATTGTTTACAAGCTTCCTAGGCTGTGGTATTTTGTCACAGCGGTCTGAAATGGTTGGCAGGTCTTTTCCGGCCATATCCTGCACAGAACTACTGAGACTCCTTGACCCTATCTACCGTACACTACTAGAGCCAAGGTTCCAGAACCTTCTGGGAAATTTCTTGGATCCTATCACCTGTGCAGCAGGACTGGATCATTCTAGATCTATGGGGTGAGGAAAAGACACAGTCCCCAAGGAAGACAGAGGCACGTTCACATCTTAGATGGAATTGTAAGTACAGCTTTACCCTTTCCGTTTGGTACGGTATATATTTTCCCTTCTTAGAAATGAGTGTGTGTGTGTGTGTGTGTGTGTGTGTGTGTACACGCTTGTAAGTTCAGGTGTTCATCAAAGCTAGAGTTACAGACGGTTGTGTTCTGCTAATATATGTATTAGAAAGTAATCTTATTTTTGTATTTTTTCCCAAGGCATAAGGGTTAAAAATTGTTTCTAACATATTTTTGGTCATGGCATTATGGCATTTAGATGTGACATACACGGGCCCCCGTGAGAACTCTTTAGGTCTTGGCGGGAGTAGAAGCTGACGGTCATCAGGGTTCATTCTCGACCCTGTCACCCACAGCTTTCCTTGAATTAAGGGGTTGCTTAAGCATGGCTATCATTTTACACCACACTCTGAAACACTTTTGCCTGAAAGGAGTGTTAAAAATGCAGAAACGGGTAGAAAGGGTGACCAACTTGGAACGAATTCAGAAAACTACTTAAAAGTGTTCTTTTCCACAGCACATTGTTTGCAGTCAATATATTTTTAACACATAATAGTAATTCTTGGTAATAATTATAATTTTCTCATTATTAGGAGAAGGGCAATCGCTACCCTGGAGATAGGGCTGCCGCTGCCAAGGGCAGCGCAGGAAAAACACAGCGCTTTCTGATTGTTCAAGGATATTCCCTCTTGGTGGCAGGCTCAGGCCCAGAATACCTTTCCTTTCACAGCTGGGCCACCTTCAAGACAGGATCCTGTCCTAGAGTCGGCAGCTGCTCAACCTAAGCCTTATCTCTCTGTCAAGGAAGATGGAAAAGGTAAAGGCAGGGGCTTCTGGTTGCCATGTTGCCAGGCTTTGCCCTGCACCCTGAGAACTGACAGCTACTTAAAAAGCAGTTCAGGGAATGGCAAGCGTTAACGGTGAGGAGTCAAGCTTCACTTCTGAAAATCAGCTCTGCACCTGATGTTGGAAGCACAACTGTGTGGATTTCTTGTTTGTGCTTTTACATCGCTCTATTTCCGTCTTAGACTCTTCTCAGCAGCGGGTGGGCAGACTGCGGGTAGTTCCAGAGTTCTGGGTGTGAGAGATGAAAGCAGAGATGAGTGAGATACGTTGCACTGCTCCCTGCCTCTCGGCTAATTATTTCCACTTTATTTTTCCACCTTGGATTTTTTTTTTCATTTTAAATGAAGATTTCTTATATAACTCTGAGTTAGATCTCCCCAGCTCCCCCCCCCCACCCCGTTTATACTTCTGATAGATGTGCTAAGAGATAGTGAACTAGTCTCAGGATGAAGCTGAGAGTCCGAAGAATTCATTAACTTAATAATCACTCTCCAAATAATTCATAATGAGAGACCAGTTGTTTCATCAGCAGAATGAGGATAAATCATGCCTACTTCATGGGGTTATTGTGAAGCCCAAATGCAATTATGTGCTTAAAGCGTTAACACTGTGGACAATTTGGGCTGATAATTCTTTGTTTTGCAGGATGCGTTAAGCAGTGTTGATGTTTAGCTGTGTCCCTGATCTAGCTACTAGTTGTAATAACTAAAAAATGGACGCTGCTTAATCTCGAATGGGGAAGGGAGCAAAATGATTTTCCTACTAGAGAAGCATTGCTGTCGCATAGGACTTAACATGTGGCTTTTACAGGAAAGCGTGAGGAGGCAGAGGAGAAAATTAAGCCACAGTTACCAATCATTTGATGGACTTGGTGATGAGGAAGTTGCTGGTGACCCCAACAAAGAGCGTTACGGGTTAAGAGAAAGTAAAGAACAGAGGCTAAGGAGTCGGCTCAGTGGAGAAGGTCATTTACTGAGGATCTGAGTTTCAATCTCTAATACCCAGGTTAACAAAAGGCTGGGTGATTGCCTATCATTCCAGTGCTGTGGGGGCCTGAGACGGCTGAATGCTAGGGGTTTGGTGGCTGTCAGGCTAGCTCTAGATTCAGTGAAAGACTCAGGGAATGAGGCTGAGTGTGACAGAGTAGGACATATGACACCATCCTCTTATTTCTGCATCACATTACACATATGTGTGTTCATATATTACAGATACCACACAGGCATGGGGAAGTGGGAGGTGGACAAGGGCTTTAGACCATTACTACTAACCCCAATCTCTCAAGATAGTCTGCATACAACATCACTTATGTTTTTTTTTTTTTTTTTTTTTTTTTTTTTTTTTTTTTTTTTTTTTTTTTTTTTTTTTTTGGTTTTTTGTTTTTCGAGACAGGATTTTTCTGTGTAGCCCTGGCTGTCCTGGTACTCACTCTGTAGACCAGGCTGGCCTCGAACTCAGAAATCTGTCTGCCTCTGCCTCCCAAGTGCTGGGATTAAAGGCGTGCGCCACCACTGCCTGGTGATTTTTAAGAAGACTGAATTTCATATAAAGCATTGATTCATCCTGGCCTTCTTAGTGTGTTCTAGCCTTTTTAGGATGACTGCATGATCTAGCTTAAAAGTTATAGAGACAGAATGGACTTGCTCTCATTATCTGGGACACATAACCTGCTGTGCTAATGTTCAGTTTCTCAGTGTATTTGCACACTCAACCTACAAAGTCTCACCAATATGACTAACACGAGCTGAACAAGGACAACAATATGCTTGCTAAAGTGAATGAGGACAGGACCACAAGACCTCAGTTCTACACAAAGAGTTACAGGCAACAAAGGGATGGAGAGAGATGGGAAAAATGGTCTTCCATCTGCATGTAATATGCACATAACAGTGATTGATGAAAAGAGGGGCTGTGAATGTGAGAACAAGGCAGAGGAGTGGGAGGGCTTGGAGGGAGTAAAACGAGGGGTGAAGTGATGTAATTATAATCTCAAAAATGAAATAAATAATAAGAAAAAGATTTATAGGATTTAACCATTTGTTCCTTTTCCTTAAAGACATTGAACCAATCAAACCCCAAACATTATAAAACCAAGACACCTTGAGTGTTTAGTCTCCTTCCAAAGACAGCCACTTCTGGTGCTAGACTGACACTAATACATCCTATTTAACATTTGTTAATGTTTACAACATCTCCTGAGGGAGGACTTGGGCATCTTCCCTTTAAGTATTAGGACCGAGACATGGAGGTTTGGCAACTTTCTGAAGCTCACACAATGTGACCCTCTGTATGGTCTCCATGAAATGGGCATCTCTGCTCCATCACTCCCTCTCTGCCATGATGCTTTTTCACAGCAGGCCCACCACAATGGTGCCAGACGACCATGAACCAAAACCTTCAAAACCCATGCACCAAGGAAAGGCCACAAGAGCACACACACAGAAGACCAGCATTCCTCCTGAACCAGGAGAGAATGCGTTCTTGTTCCCACCCCTTTCCCTGCAAACAATTACACAGTGGGAGCCAACCTTTGATTAGGGCTTCTCAAGTCTAACAGTCATCACTCACTTAATATGTCTACACGGTACAAATGGATGCTGGGAGTCATTCCTAGGTTGAAATGGGCTTTCTTTTGAGCCAGAATGAACTAGTAGCTTCCATGACATATCTTCCTTCACATCCCAGGTCCTGACATCAATACCTTTCACTAACAAACATGCTGATGACCAGTACCCTGAGTTTTTCTGGCCTTTGCTTCAACACAGACTTCCCAATTCCCTTATAAAATCAATAATTCTAACAGCTAACATTTATAAGCTTTATCATATCAACAGCATGAAGAGTAAAGTAAGTGCTGTTCCCACTGCTCTTTTAGCAGATGAAGAGAAGGCGTTACGGAGAGATTGATTTCTAGCTGAGGCCATAAGCCACTCAGTGGTGGAGTTGATTCAACCGGAGACCTGAGTCCAGAGCCCCTGTTCTGAAGTCCTCCACCGTGGAGGTAAAGCAGACAAGTCTGAGTGGAGAATTAGGTGAAGATCTTGCATGTTCAGAGTAGCTTGTTCTCTTTACCCAGCTTTTAAAAGTCAATGCAGGTGTGCACTGTGCACAGAGCTGGTGGGAGTTATATTGTAATTATTATTAGAGGTAGTCTTTAGCATTTCTATGGTGCTTTATTCTTGTAAATTGCTCTCTCAGTCATTTCATAATGAAGATTCACAAGTGCATTGAAGTGTATAGCATATTTATAGATTTGGATGTATTTACATATGCATATGTTGGTACATATACGGAGGAAAAGCCAGGAGTGTGGTACATATACAGAGGAAAAGCCAGGAGTGGTTACTGAGATCCAGAAGCTAACATAATATAGTTTTTTTTTCCCTCATTGAACCTGACCAATAAAGCATGCTTACTTCCCTTGACAATCTTCAAAACCAAAACATTTTGTCATCTTAACAAGAGATAAAGTGGGGAAATACAGTAGACCAAGTAATTAATTAGTGAATTTCTATTGATAGCAAACTTTAATGTATTAGACATTAAATTTAATACTGGAAGGACTCTCTATTTGATATTTGGCATTCAATTATTCCATTAGGAGAAGCCTTCTGTTTGGATGTTACCTCTACTTTCTTTGCTCGATCCCCTTGTTCACGAGTAGTCAAGAGACCCTTGAAAACATTCAACTCCAAATAAACAAGTGTCTGAATAGGAATCTCACATTGTCTCTCCTCTGGCTCTACAAGTTCCCAAGGCCAGGTCAAATGTCTGCCTTTCATCCCTACCCAAGGACAGTTTACTGACCTTGTAGCATCAGTAAGTAAAGGGCTTTCTTTACCTGTAAAGTGCAAACAGGCATGCAGAATGCACTTAGAATCTGAGTTCTACTTTGCTATTGCTATGTTGTTGGTTTTTTTCATGCACTGAGAAGGTATTAGACTAAACCAGATGCATTCAGTGGCACAAGTGCCTAATTACAAGAACTCTGTTGACCCAACAAGCCCCACAATAAGCAATGGAAATCCTACAGTTAAACAACAATGCCTTCAAAATCATATACCATCATTGGCAAACACACACACACAACCATCCTCTCAGGTACTACATATCTCTGCTGGGATAATTGGATTTTGACTTGGAAGCAGCTTGACTTTAAACAGATTGAAAACGGTGTCTCTCTAAATCCTCGGCCCTACATTACCAGGGTGCTGAAGTGGGTAGTTTAAAATAACAGACTCTGACGATTAAGTCAAACCCTTAAGAGGAATGCAGTCAACTTCTGTTCAACTCCCCGGAAATAAAAACAGGGTTTTATTTAATGTCTTTTATGTATGCCTTGATACAGATTCTAGAGCCCCTCATGACACAGATTTGGAAGAGGGGGATTTAAAAGAGAGCAAACAGGTCCAGCCACTTAATGAACACGGTTCATGTTTTAAACCTAGAGTAGCTCGGAGCTTTAATGCATATTCTTAGAGAACCACAGAATTCCAAGCTAATCAAATAATCTTCCACTAAATTAGAAATGAAAAGAAAAATCCACTTACCCTGAAATTTTTCTTCTGGTGCCTGGAGACTGTGGTGTTTAGCGTCTCAGCTCCTGAAGCCATTTACTGACGGCAGGCACACCGAAGCAAAGCAAACTTTGCCTTTCCCAGGACACAGAAACTATGGAATCATTTCCATCCAGGAAGGAAATCACCTGGCTCTTGCCTCAGAAGTGGAAATTACATGTGATCTACTCTCACGGTTTCCCTCTCAGACCTCACTGCATGGTGTCATAGCTGCTTTCCCAAGGTACCGGGTTCCCTAGAGGATTTATTTGGGAGGGACCCCACTGAACATTGATTGTTTGGGTTAGCAGCTCAGAGGCTCTCTGTCCTTGGTGCTGAGAGAGATGGAAGAGGCACAAGCTGGATTTCTCCCTGGCTCTCTCCCCTCTTGCCTCCGAGGAGCTTTCTTATCTGCTTCGGTACTGTACTTTTTAGTACGAGTGTATTTATCCCTCAGTGCCCCTTTAAAGCCCGGTGTTACCACTTCCTTTACCTTTTTGCTTTGATTTCTCTTGAATAACTCTCACCATCCTCAGTTTAATTGCCTTTCCAGCTTTTTTTTTTTTTTTTTTTTTTTTTTTGTGGGTGGGAAGATGATTGGTTCAGAAGGAATGGATCAACAAATGGATACCACAAGCAGTTAATGGAAATCAGTACAATTTAAAATACAATTGACAGAATAATTAAATTTGGAGGTGTGTGCCTGTCTGGGAAAAAGGAGGTTAAAGAGAATATATTGCAATAGAAGCATGGATATAGCTCATGATGAAGAAGAAGCCAGCTAATATTACGAGCAATATTAAATGTTTATTTAGCAGGGTTTCTTGTTTCCACAAAAGTTTACAAACACTTGTCAATTCGTCCTTTCTGCTTGTCCATGGCATATGTTTTTTTTTTCCATTTTCTTACCATTATTTTTTAAATTCTAGCTTAACAAGCTAATTGAGATACAACCAAGGTTAGTGCCAGTGTGCATCGGCACAGGACCTTACTCATGTGCACCTGTTCGAGTCACTGTTTGCCACGGAAGTCTACATACTTCCTATTCTCTTGTTTCTGAGGTCTTCTACCTGCAAACAGGGTTGTGATTGTTCATTAATTTCTCATTGTTGTAATTGTTCATTAATTTACTGAGCTTGGAAACTGCAACAGTGCCTACCATCGTCACGCAGAAATGAGTCTCCATTGGATATGGTGGAGACCTCCACTGGCTGAGAGAGATGGAGCAGCTGGAAATCTAAATACCATTAAGGGCAGTAGCCATATTTATTGAGTATGTACTATTGGCTGGTCATTTTATTTCACTGCTTCTTTTAATCCTTTCAGCAGCCTTACATAGTAGATGTTATTTTTTTTTCCTTCTTTATTTCAGACTGGCAAATCAAGGCACACAAAAATTAACATGATTTAGGAAGCTAACAAATGGAGCCAGGATTTAGATATCTTAATTCTCTTAACTACTATGGGTATAATTTTTCTGCAAGTGGAAAATTTAGTTTTCCGAGGTGAGTGACCATATGTCAGAAAGGTAATAGTTATAATGGCCATAATAGTGATTGCGGTGATTTGGATAAAAATTGTGCCCCATAGACTCGGGCATTTGAGTACTCGGGCCCCAGCTGGTAGTGCTATTTGGGGGAGACTTAGATGGTATGACCTTGATGGAGGAGTTGTTACTGGAGGCAGGTTTGGAGAGTTTGTGGCCTTGTTCCACTTCCAAATCCACTTGCCGCGCTGGATAGTTTTGTGTCAACTTGATATAAGCTAAAGCCATCTGAGAGGAGAGAACCTTAATTAAGAAAATTCGGCCATAACTTCAGGCTATAGGCAAGTCTGTAGGGCACTTTATTAATTAGTAATTGATAAGGGAGAGCCTGGCCCATTGTAGGCGGGGCCATCCCTGGGCTGGCGGTCCTGGGTTCTATAAGAGATTGGGCTGAGCAAGCCAAAGGGAGCAAGCCCGTAACCTGCCCTGCTTGAGTTCCTGTCCTGACTTCTTTCAATGATAGACCACGATATAGAAGTATAAGCCAAATAAACTCTTTACTCCCCAACTTGCTTTTGGCTGTAGTGTTCCCTCACAGCAATAATAACCCTAACTAAGTCAAAAGGGGCAACCAGTGGCATTCTTAGAAATAACTAGGGCTTTCTGTCAGTGGCAACCACATAGACAATTTGCTGAGAGCTGTCTGTAAAATTGCTGTCTGGAGCCTGGCGGCTAGATCTCCTTCCTGCTTGTGAATGCTATGCAAGCCCTCAGCTTCCTTTTCCTGCTGCTATGCCCGCTTCTTGCTGCTATTTCTCCCTGCTACAAAGGGACTCTTAGGTGTTTGAGACCATAAGCCCAAATAAATTCTTTTCTCTATAAGTAGCTTTTAGTCATGGTATTTTATCATAGCAACAGAAAAGTAATAGAGATAAGGATACTGACAAGACAATGTTTGTATGGTGACTTATTTAGAAAGCATGGTCTAAGTGATATTCTTGTCTGCATCAATCCACATGACACTTGTTTTTATAGATTCTATGATAAGCTAACTCATGCCTTCTGTATTCATGAATGAGAGCCATTCATTAAGTGAAGGTTAGGTCTTCAGTGTAAGTCCTCTCCCAGGAGGACTGACATCCTTGTAAGAAGAGAGAGAGATGGCAGGAGAGTACAGAGGAAAGGCTGAAGGAGACGGGGTATGATGGGTGTCTGGAAGACAAGGAAAAGAGCCTCAGGAAGATTGTTGCTTTGGACTTGAAGCCTCTAATGTGTTAGAAAATAATTTTCTCTTGTTTAGGCCATTTAGTCTGTGGAATTTTGTGGTAATAGTTATAGCAAACCAATAAGAGACAGAGAAAACTAACTGTGGTATCCAAGGTTGCTCATAATACTACTGAAGTAACGTGTTAGACTGAGAATGCTCTGAGACTACAACTCCCAACTTTACGGAGGACCTTCAGTTTCCTCTTTTCTCAAGAGACCAAGAGGCCAGGTACTGCCAAAACTTGGTTTGTCTGATACAAAGAACCGCGGTTTAACAGAGTAGTGTGTAAGCAGGATGAAGCAGAGATATTTTAAGGATTTAGAGTCTCATATTGTTCATTTTTATCATTATAGGTTTGCCTTCAGTATCCTGCTTTTATGGTTTGGTGGTGAACTATCCTCCATAGGCTCACGAATTTTAACACTGGTCCCAGCTGGGTGTGCTGTTTTGGGAAATTATGAAGCTTTTAGATGTAGGACCTTGTTTGAAGAAGTAGGTTAGTGAGGGCAGGAGTTAGGAGTTCTTGCTCATCCCTGACTCTTCCCAGCATCCTCTATGTTGCCTGACTGCTGACAGGATATCCCATGTGATTCAGGTTCCTGCTGCTCCAGCCCGTGGCAACTTCCACCATCATACTTTCCCAAAAGGATGAACCATCTTTCAACAAATGAGTTCCTTTTTTAATCCCTTATTTTTTTCAGGTATCCTGTCACAACATCAAGAACAGTAAGTCAGATATGGCGACTCACATTTATAATATTAACTATTAGGAAGCTGAGGTAGGAGGATTTGAGTTTGGGGCTGGCTTTGGCTACATAATGATTTCCAGGCCAATCAAGGCTAGAGAAACCCCATCTCTATGCTTGCCCTTCCCCAAAGGTCACTAAGAACCTATGTTTATTTTCTTAAATATTTGAACACATTTCGCCTAATGATAGTGGTACCATGATTGTGTATTGTGTATGAGTGTGGAGGGAAAGGTCTCATCTTGAGATCCCTGTTGAGAGCACAAAGAGAGCCTCACTGGGAAGCACTCTTCTTAGCATTTTTATAATGACTTTCTTTGGTAAAATTGAAAAGATGATAAAGAGGGATAAACATTCTCATTCTATTTCTGTATAGATCCACCAGGAGAGGGAATTACCAGATGTGCCCAAGGTTGCATTTCAAGGCAGGCAGCTCAGTCTCAAGTCTGCTGACCCTCAATAGCTACTCTGAGTGTTTGGGGAATGAGAGGGCTTGGTGTGGGACTTGCAAGTGGAAGGAAGCAAATAAGGGGGCTCTTTCCTCCAGTGGAGGTAAAGACAAGTGATTGCCTGCCTTAGCCAACCTGGTACTTCTCATTCATATCACTGCATTGAATAGGTGTTTGCTTGTTTTTTAAATAAATAAAGTTCTTATTCATGATTGGCACTGGAGATTTTGAGATCTGCCTCCTGGGAAGAACTCCAGAATACCCACAGAACAGGGACATCTAGGCAAAAAAAATCAGGGAAAACTAAGCTCATTTCTCTTGTCCTTCTTCCAGGAAACTTTCAAGGTAGCATGACTGCAACATTCTCACAAAGCAACTAATGGGTACAATATCTTTAACTTTCGAAGATGAGAGTTCAAAAGCAGGGTAAGGGCATAAAGGTGTTTCTGATAATTGGACACATCCAGTGGTGCTGTTTGGAAGGAAATAGGGCAAGTCTTAGGATGAAATACTCTTTGGGTCTTTGAAATGCTGCTCCAGGCTCACACAATTCAACAAGAACTGCCCTGAGTCCCAACCACTGAGTCCAGCATGACTTTCCCATGGCTTTTTAAACCTCCACAAAATGTACACTCCCCCAGGACGGTATAGAGACCAATCGAAGCAGGGTCAGGAGACAGTGTGAGGATCGTACAAGAACACAGGGCGCACCATGTACCTAGAGTTCATTATAAGGGGTATGTCTCAGTGTGAACTTGATCTGATCCTCACAGTGACTTTAAGTGGAAGATCAGAGACCTGGTCTGAAGGACACCTGTTTTTTTTTTTTTTTTTTTTTTTTTCAAAGAACTCACTCCAAGCTCCTATCCATCCCTGTATTGTTGGATTTGGTTTGCTTTGCTTTCTTTGAGACTCAGTCTGAGAAGGAAGTGATTGGCCTATGCCTCCCACATGCTGGACTACACAGGCATGTGCTACAGCATCTGGCTTCAGAAGTTTTAAGAAGATGAATTGGCCAGGGTCGGCAGTGATGTAGGCAGTACAAATTACTTTCTCCCACATTTAACTCCCCTGTCGTCTATGCTGAGGCCTGGAGACCAATGAGAACTGTTTGAGAAAGCTCCATGTCTCACATTGGGATTCATTGTTATTGTAATTGTCATATACATCCAGTTCTTGGAAGAAAACTAGCTCACCTCATTCAACTTATTTATCATTGCCCAGTTGTGAGTGTCGGTCTTGCTTCTTTTCTGGAGTCTTCTGGGTCAAGCTGCTTCATATCGCCTCACCCTTAAATAGAGCAGGAAAGAGAGGGCATGGTAGCAAATGAATGGATGGCATTTGTCCTTAAAGTAACATCTAATTTCCTGTGCACTTCAATCTCACCTCTGTCTGAAGCCTCAGCCATCATTGCTCATTCTGTTTCACTTAACATCCATGAGATAATCTATGATCCTTCTAACGTTCCTTTACTTTCCACTCTGTTTCAAGGTTTCCTTTTTTTCCTCAAAACACACAGAAATGTGTGTGGTGCAAGACTGGGAAAGAGAGTATATGTATGATACACATGTATGTGTGTACATGTGCCATGGGGCATGTGTGGAGGTCAGAGGTGAACACTGTGGGGTCCACTGTCTCCTCCCACCTTTGCACGGGTTCCAGGGATAGAACTCAGGTTGTTGTTCTTGTTAATTAAGTATATCACCCACTGAGAAATCTCCGTAAGCCAAAATTTTGCATATTTTAATAAGTTTTTTTTTTCAAGTGCACGTGAGTACAGGTGCCCCAGGTGGCCAGATCATCAGATTCCCTTGGAGTCAGAGTTACAGGGTGCTGAGAATTTCCCAGTATAAGTGCTGGGAGCTGAACTAGGGATCTTTGCCAGAGAAATACATGCCTTTAACTACTCCAGCTCCCAAGTGTGTGGTGTTTTTTTTTTTTTTTTTAATCTGAATTGATTTGTGGTTGACAGGTATGGCAAACTATATTTTCCTAAGATGATCTCATTTATCATGTTCTTCCAGACTTTACCACTACCCTGCCACTAACTGGAAAAGCCAGTCTTCTCTTCTTAAAGGGGCAGGCAGAGGCCTTTATAATCTTATCAAGTTCTAGTGCATGGCAAGAGTGATGTTATATGATGTCCAAGGCCGGGTCATAAAAACATCATGTGTTTCTAATTTGTTTTCTGAAGATGTATGCTTTTGGAACTCAGCCACTATGACATGAGAAAGCCTAAGCAACTTTGGAAGGCTTTGTGGAGATGACCTAAGGCTGTTATCCCATAACCCTGGCTGATCTCATAGCTAAGATTCAGAAACAAGAACAAAGCATCATTTTTAAAGCAGCTCTCCTGGCCCCCAGTTGAACTGCGCCAAACTGGTGCCATGTGGGACAAAGACATGGTAGCCCTGTAAAGTTTTGCCCAAATTTCAGGTTCCTGAGCAAGATGAATACTTGATATTGTTTTAAGCAAATAATTCTGTAATGTAGGCATAGATAGCAGGTAACTTAAGACCCACTGTTTATAGATTGTCACATTCAGCATTCAGAAACAACACATTTCAAGTTTTACTGCAAACCATCTAATTTTGAGGCAACTGTCAGCTATTTATTTGGTTGTATATGGCTTGAATCTCAGATGTTATCTGCTTTAGCTTCATAAATTTTATAAGACCTTATTATTCAAGATATGGGCCATAAGCCAGGACCAACAAGACCAACTTCACCTTGGAAGTTGTTAGAAACAGGGAATGTTGATCTCTCCTCTAAACTTACTGAGTGCAGGATTTGCATTCTAACAAAATGACTTTCTATTCATTATATTTGGAGAAGCAGCCATATGAAGAATAAGCCTGTAAAATAGATCCACCTGTAGGCATTAGGCTATAATTTTCTTTTATTTAAAATATTTTATTATGCTACAATGCACATAACATAAAATCTATCATCTTAATCATTTTAAATGTATAGCTTAGTAGTATTAAATGAACTTTTGATGCACATATATCACTGTATTATCTCTTCTCAAGCTTCAAAACTGAAGTCTTATGCATTAAATAAAAATTACCCATTTCCTAGGTTTAATCTTTTCAACAAAAATGATTTTTTTTCTCAACTTTGAAACAAGTCTTTACTTTATATAGATTTGATGTTCATCATTTTATTCTACTGCTGGCTTTTGGCTTAGTTTGTTCTTTTAAAAATTTCTTATGTTGGCCTATGAAATAGCTAAGTGGTTAAGGGCACGTCTTGTTCTTGGAGAGGACCTGGGTTTGAGTCCCAGCACCATTTGTGACTCACATCTATCTGTAGCTCTATTCCAGGGGATCTAGCACCCTCTTGGGACTCAGAGGGTACTATTTACACATGTGGTGCTCATATACATGTACAGGCAACACATTTGTACACATAAAGTAAAATAAATGCAATTTAAAAAATTCTTTGTGTTGTAAAGTTAGCTTATTGATTTGGAACCTTTCTAATTTTCTGATGGAAGTGTTTATAACTATAATTTTCTTTCTTAGCATGGTTCCCAATGTTTCCCATAAATTTGATATAGTGTTTTTCCATTTTCATTTGCCTTGAAATAGTTTCCAATTTCCCTTGTGATTTTGTTTCATTCGTTTGCTAAGAGTATTTGATTTTTTTTTATAATTTGTAAATTTTCCAGTTTTATTCCGTTAATGACTGTTAAGTATCCCATTGTGACCAGAGGGAATATTGTCTCTGCCTGCTGAATCAAGTTGGCCCCATTATGATTAATCCTTTACTTGTACTCTACTTGGCTAGTCTATCTGCTCCTATGGGTGGGATTTTGAAGTCTCCAACTAAAATATGCAATGGCCTATTTCTTTTTCTCCAAATCTTACAGCTTTTATTTCATGGATTCTGAGATAATTATGTTTGTAAGTAGTTGTAATTGTTAATTTTTTTGATTAATGTAAAATGTCCTTTGTATCTTGTAAACAGTTTATTTTGGCTGACATTCTTTTCTTAGCCTTGCCTTCTTTAGGTTGCTATTTACAGGAAACAGTTCTCCATCTTTTTACTTTCAACCTATTTGTTTCTTTGGGTCTAAAATGAGTCTCTTGTAGATGGCATACAGTTGGATTATTTTTGAAACTAGCCTGTTAATCTCTGTCTTTTGATTGAACACTTTAATCCATTTGCATTTAAAGTAATTACTGATAAGGAAAGGCTTTTCTGTCACTTTTGCTCTGTGTTTTCTATCTTTCAAAGCCATGGCTTTTAATTCCTTATTTATACATTACTATCGCCTTTGGTGTTTAGTTGATTTATAGAGTGAACTGTTTAAACTCTTCCTCATTTCCTTTTGTGTGTATCTTCAACTATGTTCTTTGCAGTTACCATGGGGATTACATTTAACATCCCCCAGTTACATAACTCTAATTTCAAGGCACAGCAGTCTAACTTCAATGACATAGAAATTCTGTCCTCCCTTATAGCTCCAACCCTGTCCCTTCCAGTTGTTGGCATTATTAAATTACATCTTTATATGTGTGTGCCTCAAAACACAGATGAATCATTTCTTTTAAGTGCATTAATCTTTTTTAAATTATGTAAAAAACTAAATATGGAATTCTAAAGTCAGAGTAATGCTACTTGTTAAGCTAATGATTGCTTTTAGAGAATTATAACTATTTCCTAAACCATATAGACAAAAGGGTATAATAAACTTATTTCACTGATACATGCTTTTATAATTGCTGTTATATTTTCATTAATTAAAGTTCTATTTATGTATACAACTTCAGGTTACTGTCTGGAGTCTGTTCACTGTCCCATGCAGGGCATCTCTGTCAGCAATTTCTTGCATGGCAGGTCTAATGGTAAAAAGTTCCCCCAACTTTTGTTTATCTTGCAATGCCTTAGATTCTCCTCCACTCTTGAGGGACAGTTTTGGCAGACATAGTGTTCTTGGCTGATTGTTCTCTTCTTTTTGTACTGTGAATGTATCAGCCTATTGTCTGCCATCTCCAAATTTTCTGGTGAAAAGTTTGCTGTTAATCGTATGGGAGGAGGAGGGAATCCCTTGTGTATGCTGCATTGCTTGCCATTTTCAGGCTTCTCTCTTTGTCTTTGAAAGTTGATTGCAGATGTCTCATTAGAGTGCCTGATGCTCTTCCTCTCAACAAAAGAAGACCCAAACAGAAACAAAACAACTACTTCTTGACCTGAGTGTTTGGAGCTCGGTGCTGGAGCACTGTGGAGACATAACGGAGATGGCATAGCACAGAGATCCACGATGGGCATGTAAAAGAGGGAGTTATGGAGAATAAATTGTCTCATCTTTCTAGCTGATATCAACACAGAATCAAGAATGACTTTGCACATCAGAGAGAGGGTATGTAGGAAGCTACATACACACACAAAAAAATCTGCTCTTGGCATAGCCTGAGACTCTCACAGTTCTCCCTGGGGTTGGTTTAGAGAGCTATGAAAAAGTGATGAAGGAGCCCAGGCTATCTTGTACCTACTAGCTTAAGTCCCATCTCCCAATACTGTTCTAGGATGAATCTTCCTGGCAGGGGTTCTGTGAGATAGTATGTGACTATCCCTAGGAGTTCTGTGAACTAGATGGGTGACACTACCCATGTACTCCCAGCTTCAAGAGGCAGCCAGGCAGTTCATTAGCAATTTGACCCATTAGAGGCCCCTAGGAAGAAAAAGGGGAGGCCTGACACCTGCCCTTGGCCCTGTAAAGCAGCTAGGAAATCTTTCTTGAGCACTTCAGCTCTCCAAGTTCCCAGGGAAGCACCCAAATGCCCTAACTTATCATTTAATGGTCCTAACAAGGAGTTTAACAGCCTATACTGAGAGACTTGGTCTACCCAGGCCCCCAGGAAGCATCTGGGTGACCCTACCCATCCATTGTCAGCTCTGGGCCTCAGTTGGACAGCCTTCTGTGAGTTAATATCGCTCATGAGGGCTCACAAGTCACCTGTGCAGCTCTAGACACAGTAGGTATCTACCTGCTCCTACTTGGTGTGTTGTACCCGAGTCCCACATGGCTTGCGTCTTGGTGGATTTGCAGCCTCTCTTTCCCTTAGATACTCCACTCAAAGCCGTCAACTGCAGCTTTAGGCCCTAGATGGAGATCTACTACTGAACCCCACTAAAACCAAAGCCCAGATAGCCTATCAAACCAATATATTAAGAAAAATTATTACAAAAGTTATTTTATGAAATTATTAGAGGCATTGTATCTGCTAGATGTACAGATATCAACAAAGAGATGCTAGAAAGCAGAAGGTGTTACGTTACCTGCAGAGGAATACAATTACTCTCTACCAATAATCACAAAGAGAAGAAAACCGATGAAATGCCTAAAAATAATTCGAAATAATGGTTTCAATAAAATGTAATAAGATGTATGAGATACAGAAGAAAATGGCTAGTTATAATTGTCAACTTGACTGGATCTTTGAGAGGTCACTAGTAATGTCTGTGAGCATCCTGCCTGGAAGACTATCATCTGGGAAAGCAGCTGAGGTCTCCTTGATGACCTGGATGTCAACAATACTATTTGATAAGCTGATCACCCAGACAACAGAAAAGTGGAAGAGAAAGCTATGTTCTTGAGCAAGTGGGTCTAGTATAGCCTATGGTCTTCCCACATAGACTCACACTAGTGATTCTCCATAGTGATTCTAGGCCTTCAGTTTTCCCCTTAGACTTACCATTGGTCCTCTTCATCCTGAGGACTCCAGTCTCTTACACTGAACAGCTCCTGGATTCTCTGCCTCTCTTACATGTAGCCATTATTAGACAATACAGCTTCCAATGGTGATAACCAGTCTCTTTTATAATCAGTGGTTCAATGCTTCTGGAAAACCTTGATTAATACAAACTGAATGAGAAATTCAACAGAGAGGTAGACACAAATGCAGAAATGGTGAGACTAAGAAACTCAGAAAGTCAAAGCACAACTGGCAGCAGCAGACTGCACAGCAGATGAGTTTCTGGACTTTAAGTGTAGGCTTGAATATAAACCTGTCAGATTTTTTTTTTAAATGTCATCTTAGTCTTGTAAAGCACCACTAAGAAAGTAAATACTTAAATTGTGTGTCTTCCACGAGAAAGGTAACTTGATAAAATATATCCAGTGGGAAAAAAAAGGCTGAAACTCACTTCACAAACAGACAGACACACGAACACACATGCGCAGGCACACGTGCATGCGCGTGTGCACACACACACACACACACACACACACACACACACAAACATTGAAAGTGCAGGGACTGAAAAAAGATTGTCCATGCAGATGGAGAGCAAAATTGAGAAGCACTAGCTTTACTTACACCTAAACAAAAGCTAGAAAAGGAGACAGTCACTACATAATGACTAAGAGATCAGTTTAACAAGAAGATAGAGCCATTCTAAGCATATGTGATCCCAATTCTGGAGTGCCCAATTGTATAGCCAAACATTATTAAAACTTAGGGGAGAGATATATTTCTACAGAATACTAGTTGAGGGTTTAAAACATCCACTCTCATCAATGGACAGATTGTCTAGACAAAATGTTAATGAAGAGACATGAGAGTAAAGCTGTACTACAGAAGAAATGGACTTGACAGACATTTCCAGAACATTTTGCCCAGTCACTGCAGAATATACATTTTTCTCATTGGCATATGGAGCATATTCTAGTTTCACTTCTGTTACTGTGATAAAATACCCTGACAAAAAGCCATTTTGGGAGAAAAGAGTTTATTTCAGCTCAAAATTCTAGGTTACAGTCCATCATAGCAGAGAAATCACACTGGCAGAAACTTAAAACAGATTGTTATATCATATCCACAATATAAGACAGAAAGAGATGGACACATTCGCATTTGCTCGTGTGGTGGTTTGAAAGAAAATGGCTCCCGTCGCTCATAAGGAGTGACAGTGTTAGGAGGGATGGCCTCGTTGGAGTAGGTGGGGCTTCGTTGGAGGAAGTGCATCACGAGACTTTTGGGGTCTCAGAAGCTCAAAACCAGGCCTACTGGCTCACATCTCTGTTCCTGCTGCGTGCGGATCTGGATGTAGAACGCTCAGCTCCTTCTCCAGCACCGTGCTTCTTGCCATGGTGATGATGGACTAAACCTCTAAAACTGTAAGGCAGTCCCAATTAAATGTTTTCCTTTATAAGAGTTGGCCATGGATGTGTCTTCACAGAAATAGAAACCCTAATGAAGACAGCCCGCTTATTTGCTTGTGGTCAGCTTCTCTTCTCCATTTTTATAAGGTTGAGGACTCCCTGTCTAGGAAATAGGGCCACAGTAGGTTGAGTATTCCCATATCAATTAATTTAATTAAGACAATCCCCCTCGGACATGCCTACAGGCCAACTTGATCCAAACAATTCTTCGCTGAAGCTTTCTTCTCAGGAGAATCCAGGCTGTGTCAAGTTGATAATTAAAGCTAACCACCATAGAACATTTTTCCAAAAGGGACTCTATGTCAGATCATAAAACAAGCCTCAACCAATTAAAAAAGGCTGCAATCAATCATATGATATAATTTCCATAACCACAAAACTGTAGATTAACAAAAGGAACTCTAGAAATTGTAAAGTACGTGAAAACTAAATAATATCTTCTTGAGAGAACAGCAGGTAAAAAAAAAAAAAAAAGAAGTAAATTAAAAAATTCTTAAAACAAATGAGAATGGGAAACACAATACACCCAAATTCATGTGATATGACAAAACAGAAGAAAAGTCCTAAAAGAAATGCAAGAAGAAGCACTTTAAGAGGTTGGCAGAGGGATGATTTTTTTTTATTATTATTATCAAACCCCAAAAGCATAGGTAAAAAAAGCAAAAATGGACAAGAGGGATTATTTCAAAACCAGGAGGCTTTGCCACATCAGTGGCAATAATTAAAGGAGGGAAGTGGGGTTGTGAAGTATGAGAGAGAAAATTTGCTTATTTGATGAAGAATTAATATCCAGAATACATCGAAAATTTGGAGAACTGTAGCCCGCGCAGTCTTCTCGCCGGGAAGAAGACACGCGGACACTAGGTTCCTTCTGCAGCAACTGTTTATTTGTCTCCATCCATAGGGAAAAAGGGTCGAACCCAAAATCCGCACTGCTTATATACACCACAGTGCAGGGTATCTGCCCACAGTGTGGCGTGTCTGCTCATGATTGGCTGTTCGCTCATTATCCTACATAACGCCCCGGAATGGGCCGTGACATGGCGTCTTTTCACTCTACGCACATGCGCAAACAGTTGTTTACTCGACAGCGGAAGTAGGTGCCATCTTGCCATGGCGAATGCCTGTCCCGGCTCCCCACAGAGAATGAAAAAAATACAGTTATAAGAAGCAGATGATCCAAACAGACACTTTTTAAAAGAAGATTTTAAAATGTGCCTCATATTACTAGCCATCAGGGAAACGTCGATTAGAATCATCGGAGATACTAGCTTACCCTCATCATATTGGTGTGATCATTAATAGTGGGAAAGATGTGGAGGGCCAAAAACACATGCATGCTTTTGGTGGCAATGTGATTTAGCACAGCTGTCACAGAGAATGATGGGAAGATTATCAATAACCCAAAAATTAAACTACCAGACTACTTAGTATATACCTTCCCAATGAAATCAGTGTATCAAAGTACCACATTACTCAGTATATACCTGTGGCGAGCCGCAGCTGCCACCCTATATATATTGAACACCTGGTCTCCGGCCAGAGCAGAGAGCATTGAGATAAACAAGCCTTAGTTGGAAAAGCTGAGTGCCTCTAGTTTGTGATGCAAGCTGGCATGATTTCCCGCAGCCTATTATGCTTTGCCACGTAGCCGATGCTGATTGGGACCAGGGAAAGTATTTAACCCACAAGGGCTGGGGGCTGGAGAAATAGGAGTAAGTAAGATATAGGGAATAGGAGTAAGTAAGATGTAGGGGATAGGAGTAAGTAGGAAATAGGAGTAAGTAAGAAGAAAGAAGTAAGATGTAAGTAGTAAGAAGTAGTAAGATGTAAGTAGTAAGATGTAAAGAGGTAGGTAGTAAGATAGAAGAAGTAAGATAGAAATAAGTAAGATGCAAGAAGTAGAATGTAACTAGCAAGATGTAAGAAGTAAGATGTAAGAAGCAAGATTACAAGGTTCCTGAATAAACTGCTTGGAGAAGGGTTCGTGGTCGCCTCCTTATTTCTGCTGATCGGTGAGGTGGCGACAAGGGCGGCGACATATACCCACCAATGAAATCAGTATATCAAAGTGCCACACTGCTCAGTATATAACCCCCCAAAATAAAAATCAACATATCAAAGGACTCTTATTTACTGTAACCTTATTCAAACTTCCAAGGTGTGGAATCAACCAAAGTATCCATTAGCAAATATATGAAAGAAAAAATGTAACATTATAGACAAAATGAAATATTGTTTAGCAATAAGAAAGTACAAATCCCATCACTTGAGGTGGAATGGATGTAACCAAATGGAGGAGTTTATGTTAAGTGAATAAGCTGGGGACAGAAAAACAAACACTGCTTACTCTTGTTTATATGGAGAGATCCAAAGAAGTGGATCTCAAAGACAAGAGGAGACTAGTGACCTCTAGAAGCTAGGTAAGAGAAGAAGATGGAGGGAGGTTGGACAATGGGTACCAAAATACAGAAATGCAGCCACACAAAAGTCTCAGTGTTCTATAGCACAGTGAGAGAGCGACAGTTGCCAACACTCTATTTTATTAAGAACTTAAACTGAGGAGTTGAAACCAAGGCTCCAAACACTAGGAAATGATAAGCATAATAAGGTGTAGGAGCACTAATAACAGTGTATCATATCATATCATCACATTACATCCCCCAAATATTACAATTATATGTCAACTAAAAGGGAGAAATAATAAATTAATATTTTCTTAGAAAATGACAAATATTAGGCTAGATGTGTTGGTACCTGCTTGTAATCCCAGCACTCAAAATGTGGGAGGGTCATCTATAAGTTCAAGGTCAGCATGTAATAAATTCTAGGTCATAGTGAGACTCTGTCTAAACAGACAGACAGACAAATATAAATATTAAAATTCCACCACTCCAACTCAGTTTGATCATAATGTCTTGGTGTGTCTTTAAGTTCATTTTACTTGGCATTTATTTAAATCTTACATATTTATATTCAAAATTTCCACTAAGTTCATTTGAGGAACTTGAATTTAATGTGATAACTTTGATAATCAGAATTCTCTTTTCCCTCACGTCTGTTTTCACTAGTGTTGTTCATTATTTAGAATAAAAATTGCTTTTGAAGTTCAAGGACAATTTGATTTGAGTTTGAGGGAAAAACAATGGCACGGGCAAGTTAAAATTCTTGGTTGATGCCAGGAGTGGCAGGGAAGAGGAGGAGGAGGAGAAGGAGGAGGAGGAGGAGGAGGAGGAGAAGGAGGATGAGGAGGAGGAGACAGGAGAGGAGAGAAAGGGAATGAGGGGGGAAGGACAGAGGGAGGGAGAGAGGGAGAGAGAGAGAGGGAGGGGCAGAGGGAGGGATGGAGGGAGGAAGAGAGAGACCAAGGGAGTAGAGGGGCTCAGCAGTAATGGTCAGTCAATAGTGGTGTGGTGGAAGAGGGTGGGGTGGGATTAAGAGAAAACTTGAGAAAGCTGAGTGTTGGGGAAAACACACTTAAGTTTTGGCCAGTATCTCCCCTCCCCCACCCCCCTAAAAAGAACTAAAAGAAAGAAAGGAAAAATTGTGTTTTTCCAAGTCACTGAGAAAGCCAGAAAGGCTACATGGTAGAGGCCTTGCAAGTGCATGCTATTATTTTGAAGTAAGGCTAGTTGGATTCACCCTGTATCGGGATTAGAACGTTTCAGGTTTTCTCAGGTGTTTTGTTTTAACGTGAGGCTGTCCCCAGCTGTTTTTCTAGCTTCATCTCTGTTGCCTTGATGAAGCACTCTGACCAACAGCAAGTTACAGGAGAAAGGGGGTTATTTCATTCTACAGGTCAGTCAGGGACTGAGGCAGAAACCATGGAGGAAATGCTGTTTGCTGGCTTGCTCACAGGCTCATGTGTAGGTAGCTTTTTGTTTGTTTGTTTCTTTTTTTGTTTTTTTGTTTTTTGTTTTTTTCGAGACAGGGTTTCTCTGTG
>NW_022196894.1:41485156-41499267 GCF_008632895.1 Mastomys coucha | reverse complement strand
TTGGGAAAAGATCTTTACCAGCCCTATATCTGATAGAGGGCTAATATCCAAGGTATACAAAGAACTTAGGTAGCTTTCTTAAACAGCCCAGGACGACCATCCAGGAACGGTACAGCTCACAATGGGTTGGGCCTCCCTTCAATTGATGGCCAAGATAAGGACCAACCTTACCTGGGTTGATCCTTCAGTTGAGACTCCCTTCTCAGGTGACTCTAGGCTTGACAAATTGATGATTAAAGCTAACTAGGACAAGCGTGTCCAGTCGCTCTCTAATTTCTCCACATACACAGTTGCTTCTGAATGTCATAGTCCTTAATGTCTGCCTCCCAAAAGGAGGCCTTTTAATAAAGGTCAGTGCCCTGGAAGTCACTCAGGCCTGAGAGGGCAGAGCTTGCAGCAAGCAAGATGGTCAACAAAGGCCTGAAGTAGATAAGTAGCCTATGCTGGCCTCATACTTGTAGTCTCCTGCCTCGGTCCTCTAACTACTGACATTATGGGCATGAGCAACCACAAGGGGGCTGGCTTGGTGCCTCCTTGTTGACACGTTAGTGACAAGTCAGAACACTCAGTGATCAGAACACCAATTCCAGTTCCTTGGAGGACAAGGTACCCTAGCTCCTGCAAACAGTAATCAACCCCTCTTTTTCATCAATATCCTCTGATGGCCAAAAAGCTATCCTAGTGGTGGGGCTGTGGGAGCAAGGGGAGACACTGGGGACTGATGTTTGGATGGGGGTCCTCTTACCTGGAGAGCAAGGTCTGGGGGCTCTGGTGTTGCCTGCAGACGCTAGACTGGATAAGGTATCTTTCAATTGTTTTACTCTAGGAAGGTACAGAGGCATCTGCTCCAGTTGATTTTCTTCTTGCTGTCACAGACGGTCATGAGAAGCTTAAGGAAGGTTCATAGTTTTGGTTCACTGTTTAGGGTAAGAAGAGCATGGTAGTAGGACCGGCTTCTGTGTCCGTGCAATCAGGAGGCTGCTGGCTCACATTTCAACAGATCAGGGAAGGGACAATGGGGTTTTCTTCTCTCCCCTTTTATTTAGTCTAGGACCACATGAGCAGGTCTCCACTCAGCTAATCCTTTCTGGGAATGTCCTCACAGACAAAATCCTGTGGATGTTTTCCTACTGCCCTAGACAGTTCTTAATCCAATCATGTTGATGGTTCCAATTCCCCATCCTAGGTAGGAATTACAAAGCATGAGAAGTGATGAAATATTTTCTTCCTTCCTCCCTCCCTTCCTCCCTCCCTCCCTCTCTCCCTCCCTCCCTCCCTCCCTTCTCTCCTCCCTCCCTCTCTTCCTTTACTCCTTTTATGGGAATAGAACCCCATGGCCTTGTAATGTGCCAAGCAAACACTATTACTGAGCTATAGCCCCAGTCCACATTAAATTTCCTCATAGCTGACAACATTCCATCATCAAATGGGTGGCATTATATGTGTGTGGGTTTGTTCTTTTTTTTTTTAATGGCTAAATATATATGGTAATATATGTTTAGTTTGCAAGTAAACAGATTTAAAGCACTTTAGGCTTTCCTGGGAGGAAATGTTCTCTAAGATTGGAAATTGACTGTTATTACTTTTGCTATAGTTAGGATTTGCGTGTTCACACACCGGGCCTCTCTCGGGTAAGTACTGTCATAATGGTTTGATCCCTGCCCTAGAGCACAAAGGAACAGTTTTATCTTCCTATTTGGGTTTTCAAGATTCTCAGCATGCAGAAAGAATATCTGCAACCCGTTCTCCAGGGGTTGCATTTTCTAATCCATAGAAGTTCCATTTTCCCCAGTAGACAGGACTTGGAGAAGTTTGTATGTTAATGACAATAATCTTGACTACAATGTAGACTTTGGCCAGTCTGCAGCCCTTCTGCAATGCTGTCATTGATATTCTGACAGCCCACTACACTACGATGACAGACAGATGGCCTCACCTAAAGCAAAATAATAGACCGATACAAAGCAATTGGTTTGAGAAAGGCAAATAGGACCATCCAAAGAAGGGAATTTGTTGTCATTACATTTTGGGAGGGGGACCTTAGAAAACTCAGATTAATTTGAATGGCATCACTCTATTGGAAATGTCTATTTCTTCACCTTCCTACCTGTTTGGTTTTTTTTTTTTTTCTACTAATCTGCCTTGGCTGGCCCTTGAATTCACAGATATCTACCGGCCTGTTTCCTCAGTGCTGGGATTAAAGGTGTGTCCCACACCATGTTATCTTAAGAGAAGATTCTTTTCTGTTCTGAGATGGGTTCCAACTCCTCCTTCTGTTTTTTGTTTGTTTGAGATAGTGTTTTTCTATTTAGTCTGGCTTTCCTGAAACTCAGAGAGATCCTCCTGCCTCTGCCTCCCAAGTGCTAGGATTAAAAGTATTTGCTACTGCTCCCAGCCAACTTCTATTTTAAAGATGCCATGTGAGGTTCTGAGGTTGATCAAAGTCTGCCATGTCAGAACTCTTACTAGGCCCCCATTGACTGTTCAGGCAAAAGGCTTATGCCTCACGTGTATCTTCAGCATATTCTGTAACCATGCCAAAACACAGCTCTCACCTCAAAGGCAAAAACATCATTCTTCTTGGAACCAAACGAACTGTCCTGGCTGGTTTTGTGTGTCAACTTGACACAGGCTGGAGTTATCACAGAGAAAGGAGCCTTCCTTGAGGAAATGCCTTAATAAGATCCAGCTGTAAGGCATTTTTCTCAATTGGCTACTGTGGGTAGTGTCATCCCTGGTCTGGTAGTCTTAGGTTCTATAAGAGAGCAGGCTGAGCAAGCCAGGGGAAGCAAGCTAGTAAGTAACATCCCTCCATGGCCTCTGCATCAGCTCCTGATTCCTGATCTGCTTGAGTTCCAGTCCTGACTTCCTTTGGTGATGAACAGCAATGTGGATGTAAGCTGAATAAACCCTTTCCTCTCCAACTTGCTTTCATGGTCATGATGTTTGTGCAACAATAGAAACCCTGACTAAGACACAAACAAACTACAACAAACCAAACAAAAACAAAACTACGAACAAAACAAAGCAAAACAAAAAAGCAACTAGCAACACAATTTCCAAATCCATTGTTGGGGAACCTCAGGTAAGCAGAGGTAAGTGGGTTGCAGAAAAGTGGGGAAAACTCTGTTACAGGAGTCAGATGTTACTAGTTTTCAAGTTGGCGGGAACTAGGTGATCTGTTCATGCATCCAAAGGAATGCATGTCTGTGTGGCACATGACACACATGTCTGCCGGTGTGGCACAGTCAACACAGATGTGACTTCCAATTCACACCTAGATTAGATGAGCCACTACAGAACTCCACATAGTTTTGCTACATGGGCCTTAAAGAGAAGACAGAAGCAGCAACATTGGGGGGCATCCCCATCTTCCTTCCCCATAGAGGGACCCAATGATGCCTTCCAAAATGTAAGTTATGGCTTTGTCTGGGGCTTTGGCAAGTAGAAGAAAACCCTCTATTTTAACAAATATTTTTTTTTAATAATTGAGAATTTCATATGATTTATTTTGACCATAGTTATCCTTTCTTTTCACTTCACTTTTCCCAGATCTGTCTCCACCTCCCATGTCCTTCAACTTCATGTCCTGGTCATTTTCTTACTAACTCACAGAGTCCTATTTGTGCTGCACATGAACTCCTGTGTGTGTGTGGCCATCCACTGGAGTGTGGTTGACCTACCCGGGTCATATCTTTAAAGAGAACTGACTCTCTCCAGCAGGTATCCGACAGGTGCTCAGCCAGGGGTGAGACTTCAAGCTCACCCCTTTCCTCCATGATGGATGTTGTCTGCCTTGAGCTTGTGCAGGTCTTATGTGTGTTGTCACAATCCCCATGAGTTCATAAATGCAACAAATATCTTGTTGTGTCTGGAAAACAATTCTTCAGTGTGGTCATCTACCACTTCTGGCTCTTGTGAGATTTCTAATTCCCTCTTCAGGGATGATCTCTGAACCTTCAGATGAGGATGTGTGATACAGCTATCCTGACTAGAAATCTCCTCCTTTCCCTGAATTGAATGGTAAGTATTGACAATACAGATTCCCTCACACAAGAGGTCCATAAATAGAAGGGTGCCCTCTGAATTGTTTGGGAACATTTCCTTTCTTCTGCTCTTCGAACCTTAGCCTATGACTTCAGCCTGACTTACCTTGTGGTCACAAATGGCAGCAGCATCTCGCTTTACACAATCCCAGAGCAACATTCAGAGGTAGAAGAAGAGACCTACTTTTTAAATTGAGGAAGGCCTTTCCCATAATCCCCTCAGCAAATTCCCTCTATAGCTCCTACACCAGATTGATATGTATATGCTTGACTCAATCTCCAGCAAAAAGAATCAGAAGGTGCTGATCAATAGACCAACACACCATTTATACTCACATAGAGGAAGAGTATGTACCAAAATAGAATGAAAGGGTTTTTTTTTCTCTTCTAGAGGTTAAAACTGACAGATCGCTACCTTGATTGAAAGAAACCCCTACTAATGTTATTAAAAACCATTCAGAACACCCTGAGTCATGTAGTGGTATTAAAATGGTTCTAGAAAAATAACAACAATCATGCCCCCACAATTTTATCTTCCAGCTCCTTCTTAGTGTCTGTCTGTACATACATTGTGTTTTATAGGTAAAACCTTTAATAAAGGTTACGGTCAACCTTAATAAAGGTTGCTGCATAACAGAATCATGAACAGAATTGGACACCTCTTACATCACCGATAGCATCTTTAATGACTCGATTCTCATTAAATTGGATGTCACAGTTTGATCTAGCCTGTGTTGTTTGAACCTTAATATTATTAATATCATCATTACAAGCCCTTGCGGAGGATATTTGTGTAAAACTGCATTAATAGCTTGAGCTTCTATTGCGTGAAGAGGAGCCGTGACAGACACTTGAGAAGTCTGTGAGACTAGCCCTCTGTCTTAACCCCTGCAGCCTCAGTCTTCCGGGCCTCAGTTTCCTTACTTGAAAAAGATGAAGTTAGAATAAACAAAAATCCACGATTATCTCCAACTGCAATTGTCCCCAATTTGATGAATTCTAAGATCTTCTAGAAGGTATTAACTGCTTGGGCCTGAGGCTCAGATACCAACTCAATAAACATGTAGAGGTTAGAAACCGACGGCCCCACTGTGCTTGTAGGAAACTCGTGTTTGCCAGTACATTTTAACTGAAAGCAACCGGGAACAGTTTTAGAGTATGCTCTCTCCACTCTGGATGAACCCCTCTACTGCTTGCTGTTTGGTACTAGGAAGCTCCACACCTGTATCATACTTGACACGCTCCTTCAAAGGAGCTTGGAGTTTGGCCGTTCCTGGGGAAAGGTGAGGCTGGGAGTTTAAACCACTCATGCACCTGAACCTGGCACCTGGGTTTCCATGGAATCCTTTCTTCAGAGTGTTGTTGAAAGGCAGCCTTGTTTGTTCACAAGATCTAGTGATGGTTTCCATGTAATACATATAAACACCTTGTCAGGCACCAGAGACAGGTTGGAGAGAGTGATTGATGGGAGTGGGCTTGTGAAATCACACCTGCTGTCACAGCAGATGGGGAAAAGAGCCGGAGTAACCTGTGGAGTTGCTGATCCTTTTTGAGAATTCGCTCACAAAAACATAATTTTAGCTCTTTCTTGCAGACTTTAGAAATAGCCATTATCACAAACCAAACACTAGGGGAGTGAGTGCCGTATGAGTTTTCAGCTATATCATTTCAATAAAGTAGCAAGAATCCTTCACCGACTAGGCAAACTGTGTTTGAGTGCTGGGGTGGTACAGCAAGACGTCCTCTGCCAAGTGTAAAAATGCCATTCAAGCTGCAGTTGCTGGCTGGCTGCCCATGGGGCATCTAAGCCTACCCATAGTGAATCATCCTGCCCCATGCAGAGGTATTGCCTTGGGCACACAGGATGCCCCCTACAGAGGAAAAGGGACTGGGTGGATTGTGTACAGTGCAAACCAGAGCATGGGCAAAGGGGAGCAGGGGGTGCTGACACCCACAGGAAAGCCATGCGGACCTGATGAAGTGTTCTGAGCTCTGTCTGTGAGCTCATGTTATTGTTGGCTCTGTCTTGCTCAACTTAGCAATATGTTACCCTAATTTTCCCTGATATGCATTTAAAATTTATTCCAAAATTAGTTATTGAGTTCCCGCTACATCAAATTGTTTTACAGAAGGCACAAAGACATGTCAAGATGGACTGCACACGTTTGTGCATGTTAAGAGAAGACTCGAGAGGATCTGGGCAACCAATGTGAAGAAGGTCCCAAGGGCGGATACTATTAACTTCAAAGGACCCCGCACATGCTTAGAACTGTCTGTACTAAAGAAGGGAAGGCCTACCATCAGAGTGAGAAAGGAAGACTTCGTAGAAAAGTGAGGAGTTGGTGTGGGCCTCCTAGTACACGGGCATTAGGCTTAAAGTAGAATACTTAAGAGAAAGGGGTTTCACCCATCATCATCCCAAGTATTAGGGTTTTTTTTTTTCTTCTTTCATTCAGTAAATGTGTCCTGAGGATTGATTTTCAGGTCAGTCTTAAGTGTTGAGAGCTCAGAGGTCCTTGCTTTGATATAGGGAGATGAGTACAACTAGCTGACAAGGAAGTCTAGTGTAATGGTGAGCATTCTCTAGAGAGCTGGGCCTGGGTGGTGGATATGGGAAATCAATGGATACAGAGGTCAACAGTGACTGTGGTCGCCTGGGTGCTTTCTTCAGTTCTTGGGAGAAGTGATGGTTAAGTTCATATTGTAACATCAAGAAGCAGCCAGCCACCTAGAGGCCAGGGGTCGGAGCATTTGCAGGAAAGAGAACAGCTGTAGCCGAAGCCCTGAGGCGGGGCACAGCACCGCCATATTTGAGAAGGTCAGTGTTGTCCAGTACAGTGGGTGACAGGGAAGCAGAATGGGTGAGGTGGGAGGGAGATGGTGACAGATGACACAGGAGTGTGCCTTTTATTCTAAGGGAGAACAAAACCCTCTGAAGAGCTGCGATGCTTGATGTGCTGATCCCTCTGCGGTCTGAGAATGGGTTGCGGCAAGAGCAAGAGAGGACTTGGAGACAGTGATGGAGAAGGAAGGGGCCTGCCTGGCATCCAGTGGTGTTCCTGGAGATGGAGAGAACATGCATTTGAGTTATGAGTTGGATACAAACTTGACAAGGTTTGCTGATGGATTGGCTGTGGGCAGGAGGGAAGGCAACTTGTCAAAATAGTGCCAGAATTGGACTCAGTTATCAAGTGTGTTCTGGCTTCTCAGAAATGCCTAAGCAAGCGCTGGAAGAGCTTTCAGTTTGCAAATAAAAGGAAGCATTCTGTGGAAATAAACAGAGGGCTAGCAAGCAAGAAAAGCACGGCTATTTCTTCTGAGCTTGAAGGGGCAGGGAAGCCAGCCACCATCACTATGGTTTTGAGGTTCAAAGGCACACAGGAGAGACCCTGTATGGTGGGGGCAGAGAAGGTATGCTGGGTGCCCTGGTTGGAGACTGATGAATGGAGATGGGGAAAGGACCACTAACTACAAGCAGACTATTTTGTTAAGCATTTAAATAAGGCTCTGTATGGATTGACATTCCTAGAGAAAAAAAAAAAGAGGTACACCTATGTTAAAGATTGTATAAGGATAACTGGGGATTGGAGTGTTACAGATCTAAAGCCAAATTCTCTGGAGCTATTTTTAAGTCCTGTAATAGTCACTTTATACTTACTTCTCTCTCTGACTTAACATCCTTGTGACTTAATATAACCTGTGGGGTATATTAACAGACTTCTAACTTCCATCATCTAAATGCTAAGGCTATCATCAGATAATATTGAGACCTAATGTGGAGACTTACCTGCTTTGCAGGTAACACCTACCTTATGTTTCCACAAATGCCCCTTAGAGATGCCCCGATTCATTACTTTCTTTTCTTCTGTACTACAAAAACTTCATGAAATTGCTTTCATCTTGTCACATGCTTTTGGGTACAATGTGAATCTGTGTTTCCAGGCCACAGTTGTTCCTGGGGCTTAAGAATAAACTTGTCTTACGCACTTTGAGGTGAGAGCTGTGTTTTGTATCAGCAGATGCATACTGGCCCTTCATAGAGAGGGGACGACATTACTGACTCACTGTCCTTTGAGGCTGATGTTATATAAGTTATTGTTTAGCTTCCTGGTTTGCTGTAGAGATACTAACCCACTTCCCGGCAAGTCTGAGCTATAATAGGCTGAGTTCCTGGGTTGCTTATTGTAGACAAAGACTTGGTGCCTTGGACTGGGTGGTGTTACAAACACATTGCCACAGATTGTGAGTCAAATTTCTATTTTTATACCCTGTTCTTATGAATACAATGTCTCTGTCTTTTGTTTTGTTTTATGACAGATATTAATTGAGTTTTCAATCATAGGATTGTGACTCCCTAATGACATTTATGTCCCCTTGGTCCACTTGTTGACAGGTTTTTCCACTGCCCTCCTTGTGGATTGGCCTTCAAAGGGTATCTGTTGGAATTTCCAGACTCTTATGCACCAGTACAAACAACTGGACCAGGGACACATGGATAGCGACTGTAGAGACCATTTATTCAGAAAGAGAGGGCAGGTTGGGGAGGCGGCTCAGTTGGCAGAGTGCTTGCCTAGTTAGTACACAAGGCCCTAAGTTTGATCCCTAGCACTGCATACATTGGGCATGGTGGCCCATGTCTATAACTGCAGCACCTGAGTTATGAATTCAAGGTTATCTCCTAGGACATAGAGAGTTCAAGGCTGGGTTACATAAGACACTGTTGAGAGGAAGAATGTCTAGGTAGCTGGGAAGACAGTGGCCCCAGTGGCTCTGGGCCATGAGAAGCGACACCTTTAAAAGCTGGGTTTTGTAGCATCTACTTTCTCCTCATTTTCAATTCATAGCTTTTTCCTGCTTGCTTGCTTGGTAGCCTTTGTTGGTGAGGATGGGTTTCCAATCTTTCCCTTTGTCCCTAGTGATGTCTCTCTCTATCTTATTCTCCTCAACAGGAGTCAAGGCATGGTTTACCCATAGATACTGATAAGCAAACTTTGTTCTGATAAACACAGGAAAGGAAAGGAAAGCATTCATGAAGGTTTTGAGGACTTTGACAAACTAATTTTTTTGTCTTGTCTTCTGAAGTTAATGTTTAAATTTCAGGCTCAAACAACCAGAACACACAAGAAGCACTGTGCTAGATTTCCAACAGTGACCAGTAATAGACCTTCTGGAGTGAGAGGAAGCACGGAGGTGGGTGGATACTTTGCTGTGTACACCCAGACATGAGGCAGTGCTTGCTAGATTGAAGAAAGAATGCTGCCTTGTCAGGCTGGTGACTCCCTCTCCCTTCTCAGAGGGGAGTTGACATCACTGGGGCCCCACTGGCCCTTATCTAACCAGAGCAGGGGCAGAGTGGCCATCTGCCCTGTATAGACGAGTCTCTTGTTGGTGGGTAAGATAGGTACAAATAGCAAGACTCTTTTCTTCAAAACTTGCCTTTCCCTGCTGGTATTCACATGTATCTGATAATGAGACTCGGACTCTTTCACACATGAAAATCACAAAATATTAATAAAGTCTAGAAGAAATCTTATGTTATATTAATTTCATTCATTGAAATTTTAGAATAATAGCACATAGATTGAGTGTATGGAATGTCCTAGTAGCATCTTGTATAGTTCACTGAGACTTTCTTGTCTCCTATTCCTTTGCTACTACATATTTTGAACAGAGAAAAAAACCCATTTCATTGGTAAATTCATGATATGTTAGGTAAAATGGTCTAGTTTTTGGTTTATAAAATATGGTCAGTGTGGATCAATGAGATGGCTCAGCAGGTATAGGTGATTGCTACCAAGCCTGACAACCTGAGTTTGATCCCTAAAACCCACATGGTGGAAGGAGAGAGGCAACTCTTGCCAGTTGCCTTCTGACCCACAGGCACAGACAGACACACAAATATAAACAATAACTTAAAAAGTAGCCATGGTCAAAGTGTCAGTCTCTTTAATCTCTACCCAGGAGCTGAGATTAGCACACCTTAGCTATGCTAAGCACACAGCCATTGGTGCCTTCACGGTGGTCCTCCGTCCTCCAAAGTTTGTGGTTCGGAGCCAGCATCCTCCTGTTTCTGTCAATGGGCTCTTTCCTGGGCTAGCTGCCTCAGAAGATCCATCTACGCAGCACCTCTGGATCCGATTTCATTCTCCTTTCTTTCCTCAGTATCTCTAAAGATGAGTGATCTCACAAAACCATGCTACATCCTCTTACTGGGTTTTCCATGTGATGAGCTTGGTTTGTTTGCTCCTGTTGCTTTAAAGGCAAGTATACGCTCTCACCTCACCAGTGTCATTCCCCTCATGGTCTCCTGTCATGTGAATGACAGACACTGTCATGGAGCAAAGGCTTCTTTAAAAAAGTCTCTTCAGTAAAACAAAATCTTCTTTTAAGTTTGTCATTTATCACCCACACTCCCAGGCGAAAGCAGAACAACTTTTTCAGGACCGAGGAGCTTGTCTGCTTGGTGTTTAGGAAATTTCCCGCAGGCGGGTATCACCAGTCGACTCAAATCTACTCCTCAATCATTTTCTTTCAAAAGGAACTACTTGAGGCTGAGCCAGAGACTTGTCAAGAGCTTGAGGCCTTGTGGGGTGGGGGGAGTTGGGAGAAATAGAAGAGAGGTGAGTGAGTGTGTGTGTAGGGTGTCTGTGTGGACAAGCTTGTAAATCTCCTATCAAACCCCAATGCAGTCTCATCTTCAGGTAAAGTGCCTTAGTTCCAAGGGAGAGAATGTTACTTTCTGTGTATTAGTTCTGATTTATTTTTGTCTTATTTGCAGTAATTGGGAGATACATTCAGAACTCTCCAGAACATGAAAGCTATGTATGATTGTCCCTGGTCTAATTAAGGGATGCCGAGTGTACTTTGGGCTGACATACCACCGCATCCAAGGATGCTGACATGCCCTAGCCCAAGTGTGAATGTCAAAATGAGAAAATGGTAAATGTTTGTAATCATACAGTCAATAAAATGTATACGATTTTGTCAACATTCCAATTATTCCTGAGTGAGTTAAGCAAAGACACTCAGGCCCACAGCAGCCTTGATTTTTCATGTAATAACAAAGGCAATAAGATACTGACTTTTGAAAGTATTGGTGTTATGGTTGAAAATTGGGTAGTTTTACTGTCAGGATTCAAGTTAATTCAAAGTGGGGAGAGATAGCTAATATATAAAAAGTATTGCATAGTACAATCAGACTAGAAAACAAGATTAATATGAAAGCATTTATATTTATAGTACCATAAAAGAGTTAAAAATGTAAAAATATCTTACTCATGTATAAAACACCAATTCACATAAGTAGAAATTGGGGAGATTTTTGCTTAAGTATACTTGTGGGAGTAAGACTTTGGAGGGAATGGGTGATTAGATGCTAAACTTAAAGATTTAGCAGTCTGATTAAAATGAAGGCAACATCCACACAGCTTGAAAGCCCTAAGCAAGAGTATGCAAAGAGTGAGACATTTCCTGTGAACTGCTGCCTGGCCCACATAACTTTGGACTGTTGCAATAGAGCCCATTTTAAGCAGAAAAGCTGTGTCGGAAGGGATCGTAGCCATATGTAAGAATGAGACAGTGGCTCTCCCGCAAACCATACCTCATACTATGACCTAGATCATTTTAGCAGTCCATAACCACTCTGCCACCTGTCTCCTGGATTATTTTGAAATATGGAGGTTACATAACGAGCTGTGCATGTTTAAAGCTGTACATGCAATTTGATAACATTTGATATAAGTTTAACACATTTGGAAACATCACTACAGTCAAGACGGCCTTGTACCCACTGGAAAGCCCTGCTGACAGCCCACTTTAGTATCCAGGCAACCACTAAGCTGCTTTTTGCTGCTACCGATTAGCTTGCACTGTTAAGAATTTTATTGAAACAAAATACTATATTCTGTATATTTTCGCTTTTACTTTTCATATTTTTTCCATTTGTTTTTTTCAGAGTCTAATATAGCCTTAACTAAACTCACACTCACTATGAAGTACGTAGCTGGAGCTGGCTTTGAATTTCTCTCTCTCTCCCTATCTCCAATGCCACCACACCAACTTACTTTATGTGTGTGTGTGTGTACTCACTAATATGTTACTTATATAAAAGCAGCTTCTTTTTATCTATTCATTTTATTAACATATATTAACTGTATAAAGTAAATTGGTTTCATTATGATATTCTAATATATGCATGTAATATAGTTTAATCAGCGTCCATTTTTTCTTTTTTAACACTGGGTAAGACCCCACTATTCATTTCTAGTGATCGTAAGCAAAGCAGTTATGAATGTAGCCAAAGTAGTCTTCATTTGGGTATTCATGTCCTTCATTGTGGGTAAAATGGTAACAGAGAAAGGGCTGGGTCACATGACAGGGCTGGGACATGTGACAGACTGGGGGTCATGTGACAGGTGGAAGCAGCACAAGTAGCTGTCCTGGTTGTCATGCTCACAGTATGCACCCCCTACCCAGGGTCCTCCCAGCTCTTCCTGTGGCTTGTCACATTTCACATGGCTGTCACTTGTGCAGCCAGTACTTTTTTATTTTAGTCCTGCTAATGGCTAAAAGTGCTATCTTGTGGTTTTCACTTTGCCCTTCCCGAATGAATAAAAAGTTGAATATCTTTCCATATGCTTCTTTTCCACTCAGGTGTTTGGTGTTGATTGTTATACCAGGAAACAGCAGTATACTACCGATGAGAGGAAGGTAAACAATAATCGAATGAAAAATAATAGCTCTAGCAACAACGAAGAAACACAATTAGAAACCCTTGAGAGAAAACAGTGCCCAGAGAAAGCCATGTTCCACAAATGAAGTAAATTACAGCATAGGAGCTGAGCAACTGGTGAGATAGAAGAAAAGCAGTCATTTCAGAAATAATGAACAGAAACTTCAGATACCTAGGGAAAATGAGAGGAGCAACTGACACATTTTGGATTCACATTTTTTCCCCTTAATGCTTGTCACAATCACTAGACTTAAACACACTTGTGTGTTCTCTCTAGTTTTGTTTTTTCCTTTGAAATTATTATGTCATTTCAAGAAATAAGTATTTCCTCCCATGGATACTTCTTACTTATCTTTTCCAGCATTTCAAACTTTGTGCTTTCTACAAATTAAAAAGAATGCACAGTGTTGATTTCATCCCTACTGGTATCTTTTGCAGACAGTTGATGAAGTCTTACTTCTTGCAAATGTAAACTTTTGCTCATTAAGCAGCATAAATTGAAAAACTCTCAAATAATCACTTAAACCTCTTAACGTTTTCTAGAACCTTCTTTCTAGCTTCAAAGTAGAAAATTGGAGTGGAATAGTTTTTATTTCTAAAATATAACTTTCTGCAGTTTTATTTATTTTTCCCTTTTTCTCTTTTTAAAATTTTGCTTATCATATTCAAATACATGCCTTATAGCTTTATTTAAAGAAAGAAGGAGAAATATTGATGGCCTTTGTGCTGGTAAAAAATATTTATCATTTCCTTCCTGTCTCCTCTCCAAGACCAAAAGTTCATAAAGAAAATCAGATTTAACATACAAATTCTTTTGATGATTTATCATCTTTTTGGCTAAAATTACACATTTTAAAGAGTAGACACATTGCTTTTGCTTTTTCTTTTAAATTCTCTTGAGTGTTTGCTGGATCTATGTTTGTGCACCAGGGGTGTGCGGTGCCCTCAGAAGCCAGAAGAGGATGCTGGGTTCCTGGAACTTGGCATTCCAGGGGGTTGTGAGCAGCCCTGTGGGTGCTGGGTTCTGCCAGGGGAACTCTGGAAGAGAAGCTGCTGAGCCATCTCTCCATCCCCAAGACGGGTTTTTGTTTTGTTTCTTAAGACGTTTCATGAGAAAAAGACCGTGAACTGTATCTTAGCTCTTCTCTTTTTTTTGTTTTTGTTTTTTTGTTTTTTGACTTGTCCTTCAGTTTCTTGAAGTATGCACTCTGTAACTCATTCGTTTTGCAATTAGTTTTAATCCTCACCACAATGATTTGCTTATTTTAATTCCCTGCCAGATCTTTCATCCTTTTATACAGCTTTTTTTTTTTTTTTTTTTTTTTTTTTTTTTT
>NW_022196894.1:41472419-41485129 GCF_008632895.1 Mastomys coucha | reverse complement strand
CGAACTCAGAAATCCACCTGCCTCTGCCTCCCAAGTGCTGGGATTAAAGGCATGTGCCATCACCGCCCGGCTTTATACAGCTTTTTAAACTCCATTTTTACTTTCACAGATACAATGCTCTTTCTTGACAGTTATGCAAGAAATAAGAATTTTGGGGGGTGTTTCTCCTTCAAAGATGTTTTTCCCCCTATTAGATCGATATTGTTTTTTGGGATTATTTGTAATTTAAAAAATCCATTTAAAGTAATTAACTGGCTTTGTTTTAGAATTTTTAGTAATTTATATAGAGTTTACAGTATACAGGTATAAGTTTTTATTGTCTACTTCGAATTAACCTTGTCCCACTTCACCCAAAGTGTGGAAAACTTTTAACTGTGTGGGTACACTTACTCTCAGCCTCTCCTTCGTGGTGGAGTTGGTAGACGCACTCCCTCTAGAGATGGTAAAGGTTCTTATAAGGTAACCTCACCATCTTTGCTTTAAACTGTTTCATGTGAAAGAAAGAATAAATGGTCCTCTGTATTTACCACCCCTGTGTTCTCTCCACCTTCCTGAAAATTTGGTTTCTAATTGCTTTAATTTTCCTTGAGCTAGGAAAACTTTCTAGATAATTTTATGTATTTTATATCTGCCAGCAACAAATTTGCTTCATAATTTAGAATTGTTGACTCCTACTGTGGTTCTTGCTTTTATTAATTCTTTTATTTTGATTTTTTTTTAATTTTCATTATCATGTGTTCGTGACTGTGCACTGTGCTTGGCATGTAGGAATCAGGGGCAACTTTCAGAAGTTGGTTTTCAGAAATAGGTGCTCTCCTACATTAGCTCCAGGAGTATTGTAACTACAGGCACATGCCACAGTACCAGCCTTTAGTAATGTTTTGAGGGTTTTTTTCTGTGCTGGCATCTAAACTCATGTTAGGCAAGTGCTCTACCCCTGAGCTACATCCCTTTCTTTTTAAACTATTTATGCCATTTAACATTACTTTGTGTATGTATGTATGATGTGAGGGGTGATGTGTATGTCTGTGTGTGTGTGTGTGTGTGTGTGTGTGTGTGTGTGTGTACCATGGTGCATGGATGGAAGTCCGAAGAAAACTTTGTGGAGTCACTTCTCTCTTTCCACCTTTACTTGGGATGGAATTTGGGATATTTTATGCAGCAAGCACCTTTACCCACTGAGCCATCCTGTAGACCCCTGCCCTCATTTTTAAAGACTATTTTTACTGCTTTTTTGTTCCTTTCATGATTTTGAAGCAGTCTCTCTTTGTATCTGATAGTTAAGTGTACACACATACACACTTACCTACCTGTCTACAGTTTAATAGTCCAAGGTGTATACTCTTCATCAAAAACTGGAAATGTTTTTACCATTACTTTAAAAATACATTTATATGCTCTTATTTTTATACCCTTCCTTTAAGATATCCAATTATATGCACTTTAGACCATATATGTTTTGTCACATGTGTCTCAAGACCTTATTTTATTTCTGTTTTTGTTTTTGTTTTTGTTTTTGTTTCCTTCTCTGTCTTGCTTCTTCAGCTTGGATAATTTCTTTTAGCCTTTCTTAAAATCGATAAATTCTTTCATTTTTCATTTCATTTTTACTAATTCCATGTACTAGATTATTTTTTTTGGATCTTTCTATTTTTAGTCATCAAATTTATACTTAGTTTTTAAAGCATAGCATTTACTTTTCTATTGTTCTCCTATTGTTTGCCTCATTATGAGTATTCTTTTTGATCATATCAAGCACAGTTCCATGTCCATCATTTAGGGTCTCCATTAGCTCCTTTATGTCTTCTTCTCTTAGTTCTCCATTGAGGAATTAATTCATCATGTTACTTTGTACATTATGAATGGTAAATGCAAATTTTGTCATTTTTTTATACATTTTTTGAACTGTTTATTAGGCAGCTGACCTGGCTGCGTTTAAAATGCCAATATTATTTTTTAGGTGGCAACTTAAAGTCAAGCCCATGGATTTTAACTGTGATTGGAGATTACTTCATAGTCTGTGATTTAGGAGTCAACCCACCATTTCTTCTCTACTTAAATAGAGAAGGTGGGGAGTTCATTCCCTGACTATGGCTTTTCTTTTGGGTTCATTTCTCAAACTTCCAGCATCTGCTGTTTTCTAAACTCTGTTCTTCAGACCGAATGGACCATAGTTTTCTGTTGGAAGCCGGTCTAAGCACTTACTAACTGCAGCTCACCTTCAAGCTAAATAATATCAAAGTAGGAGAGACACCACATGTGTTCATTCCTTTGTGCAGGTTTCAACATTACTCCAGAACTTCTCCAATCTGGCTTGTTCTCTAGAACCTTCTGAGTGTTTAGTGTTTCCACTGTGTGCAAAGCTCATCACTGTCATCTGTAGGTATATCAATCTGTTTAGACTTTACTTAGACATTCATTTTGATTGCTGTTGTTGTTTTAATCAAGGCTGGCCTAGATATTTCTATGTAGTCAAGGCTTGCCTTGAACTCTTGATCTTCCTGCCTCAGACTCTTGAGTGTACATCACCAGATTTTGTGACCATTAGATTTTGAACTTTAGAAGTGTAAGGTTCCGTGATTTTCTTCAGCTTATTCATCCTTATATTCGATAATTATTAGCTTGATATGAAACAAGAGGACTGGGTTCCTTACAAGGCTGAGGTGCCCCATTTCTATATCCTTCAGTCAAAACCAAAAAGTGTGAATTAAAAAGTATATTTATATTGTACCTCAAAGGTCTCAAGAGGGAGGAAAGGCACCTGAGGACAGGAGTCTAACCCATAGGGAATTGCATCTCTGTGCCAACGAGTTTCTCTTCTGAATTTGAAATGGGATTACTCTGGCAGTGTCATGGATTTTTGCCTGGCAAGGTACCCTATGCCAGATGTTCTATTGGAACTAAGCCTTTCCTATAGTTAGCTCAGTCTATAAAATAACTTTCTAACAATTAATGGTTACTAATACTGGGTCTCTCCTAGTTGCTTGTCACTAGGATTGTTCATGTGGAAGACGGGTTATCATCCATATTTTTAGTATTATTTCTTCTCTCACTATGAGGGGTAGTGGTAGAAAACAGTACTGGTGTCTCCTTGCCATGTAGAAGGTATTCAGCAACTATAGGTTGCATAGAGAAAATATGTATTGATTCACTGTATTGATGAATCAAAAGAGAGTTTTCTCTGTAGTATGTAAGTGTATATTTAGCATTCTGGAGAATAAGAATTAAAGAACTATGGTAAATATTTTCAGATATCTTTAATTTAGAAGATTTATTGAGTACTGGAGAGATGGCTCAGTGGTTAAGAGCACTGAATGCTCTTCCCTAGGTCCTGAGCTCAATTCCCAGAAACCACATGGTGGCTCACAACCATCTGTAATGGGATCAGATGCCCTCTTCTGGTGTGTCTGAAGATAGTAACAGTGGACTCATATACAGAAAATAAATAGATAAATAAATATTTTTTTAAAAAGAAAATTTTATTGAGAGTAAGAATGAATTACTTGCTGGTTTCTCTGGACTGCTGACCTGAGCAGACCTTGGGTACAACCTCTGCAGCCAGTCCCACAACACCTAGAGGAATCTCCACTCCCAGGTACTCTAACACACCCAGGATCAAAGGTGAGGAGGACAAAACATCTGTCCCAACACTGGGAGTAACTGGGACCAGCAGGACCCAGGCACACAGGAACTCTGCCAGCCCAGTGGCTCAGGTTCCTTCCAGTCTGTCTAGGCTGATGCCCTGAGCAGACCTTGGGTGAAAGCTCAGCAGCCAGTCCTACAACACCCAGAGGAAGCTCCACTCCCAGGTGCTCTAACAAGCCCAGGATCACAAGATCCCAGAATCACAGGAAGGACAGGCTCCAGTCAGATTTAGCAAGGGCAGGTAGCACTAGAGATAACCAGATGGCTCAGGGCAAGAGTAAGAATATAAGCAACACAAACCAAGGTTACTTGGCATCATCAGAATCTAATACTCCCACCATAGCAAGTCCTGGACATACCATCAACTGGAAAAACAAGATTCAGATATAAAATCACTTCTCATGATGATGATGACACAGGACTTTAAAAAAGACATAAATAGCACCATCAAAGAAATACAGAAGGACACAGGTAAACAGCTAGAAGCCCTTCAAGAGGAAACACAAAATCCCTAAAAGAACTACAGGAAAATACAATCAAACAGATGAAGGAAATGAGCAAAACCATCCAGAATCTAAAAATGGAAATAGAAATAATAAAGAAATCCAGAAAGAGAGACAACCTTGGAAATACAAAACCTAGGAAAGAAATCAGGAGTCATAGATGCAAACATCACCAACAGAATACAAGAGATAGAAGAGAGAATCCCTGGGGCAGAAGACACCTTAGAAAACATTGACACAACAGTCAAAGAAAATGCAAAAAGTAAAAAGCTCCTAACCCAGAACATCCAGGAAATTCAGGATGCAGTAAGACCAAACCTAAGGATAATAGGTATAGAAGAGAGTGAAGACTCCCAAGGTAATGGGCCAATACATATATTTCAACAAAATTATAGAAGAAAACTTCCCAAACCTAAAGAAAGAGATACCCATGAACATACAAGAAGCCTACAAAACTCCAAATAGACTAGACCAGAAGAGAAATTCCTTCCATCACATAATAATCAAAACACCAAATACACTAAACAAAGAAAGAATTTTAAAAGCAGTAAAGGAAAAAGATCAAATAACATATAAAAGCAGGCCTATCAGAATTACACCAGACTTCTCACCAGAGACTATGAAAGCTAGAAGATTCTGGGCAGATGTCATTCAGACCCTACAAGAACACAGATGCCAGCTCAGGCTACTATACCTAGCAAAACTCTCAATTACCATAGATGGAGAAAACAAGATATTCCATGACAAAACAAAATTTACATAATATCTTTCCACAAATCCAGCCCTACAAAGGATAATAGATGAAAAACATCAACATAAGGATTAAAAGAACACCCTAGAAGAAGCAAAAAAGTAATCTTTCAACAAATCCACACAAACCCAATTCCACCTCTTACAACAAAAACAACAGGAAGTAACAAATATTCTTTCTTAATATGAAAATTAATATTACCAACATATCCTAATCGATTCAAATCCAAAAATATGAGAAATTGGAAATTTATTGATTGTCATCCAATGGTTGCTCTAATTTGGTAATTGGAGAAATAGGTCCAATATTGTAAATCCATATACACTTTCATCTTGTTTGCATGTGACAGTGTCTTGCTGTGTACAACATAAGGTTTTGAAATCTTGCTTCTCCTATCTCAGCCTCTCTATTAGTAGAATTGTTTATTTCATGTTTTACACTATACTATGGTTTTCAGAACAGCTTACATATTTCAAAAGTATTTATACAGCCAAAAGACAATTAACAATTAACTTGGGAGGTGACTTGTAAGAGAACAACAAAGAGTGAGACTGAATTGCTTTGCTTGACGTTTGTAACTCTTGTATCAAGTTTGAAGAAGAGGACTTTATAAGTTACTCTTTCTCTGAGATGAATGTTTTTCAAAATCATCATAGCCAATGAACCAGATTCTTACCCTCACCTAATGTCTGTGCCACCCTCCAAGCAGAACCATTGTTCATTGAAATAGTTGGTGAATGACTTTATGGATAGACCATCTTAATACACACACCATTTCTTAAATGAATGTAACCTGTTCTCTGTGGGCTGAGAATAAAGTCACTTACTCAAGTCAAATAGCTTTGACCATAGTAGGAAGTCTGTATCCAAAAATCGTGCCTACAATTCATTCCTTGGCCCAGCAGAACTGTCAACTCTCAGCTTAGCTATGATGGAGGTAAAATCCTTTGGTGATGTGAGGGTCATTGAAGTACAGCTTTATTACAATGAAATCTAATGTCTAAAAATTGTTCTTATTTTGGGCTTGTACCACACAGTAAGAGCCAAGATTTTAAGCTCTACTAAATACAAAACAAACAAACAAAAAGACTTTATATACTTATGTTCATTTAAGAAAATACTAGTAGTGATGAATTATTTTAAAATATACAGTTAATATGTTTGGAGTCACTTAAAATTTATATTGAGAAAAACATGTATTTTCAATATTGCTATAGACAAGCATCTACATAAGACTGTTAAATTGATTGTTGTTTTATATCAAACAATTTTTATAGTACTCATTTTTATTGTTATAATATTTTATAAATTTTAAGGAATATGACAAAAAAAGGTATTGTAGATATCAAAGGGGGGTCTCAGGGAGGAGTTGTGGTACTAAAGGGAAACAAGAATGTTATGCAATTCTATTTACTTAAAATATGTTTTTAAATGTTAACAAATTCGGATAGAGTGAAATCATGTAACTTTACTCAACATAATGCAATAAAAGTTTAAAAAGTGAGAAAAAAAGGAATGAATAACTTATCAGAATATTTTTAACCCTTTTTAATTAGTTGACATATATGCATACAATGTGCTTAAGTCATTCCAAATCCCTTCCCTTCATATTCCTCTCTTATTTCTCATCCCTGCTCTTCCCTTTTAACCTCTTGTGCTTTTTTTTTCCAAACTCCTCGAGTCTTATTGATGCTGCCTATGTGTGTACCGGGTAGGGCACCTACTGGAACATGGATAGCCTCTCAGTGCCTCAGTCTTGAAGAAAGTCAACTCCCCCTCCCCCAGCAGCCATCAGTTGCCATCAGCTCTTCAGCCAGGGGCCAGACTTCATGAGCCCCTCACCCCTCACCCATCCTTGTTGGGATTTTGACTGACTGGATCTTGTTCAGGTCTTGTGCATGAAGTCACAGCTTTGTTATATACGGCAAACATTGTCTGGAAACACACACTTGTATACTACTCCTGGCTCTTAGAATCTTTTTTTTTTTTTCCTTTCTTTCACATGGTCTTCCAATCTTGGGAAATGTGATAGAAGTGTCCCATTTAGAGCTGAGCAGTTCACAGTCTCATTATCTACAATTATTGATTAGTTTGAGTTTGTATTCCTCACCCTCTTCTCCAAAAAGATTCTCTGACGGAAGTTGAGAGCGGTGCTAACTTATGGGTTTAGAGAAAAGAACTTAGGGAGCAATTTAAGACTATGTCCATTTAGCAGAATAATAGTATTAAGTTATTCCCTAGGATGGCCATTGGCCCAGTTAATGGTGCTAGAAATGAGTCCCATCTTGTTAGAGGGCTTTAAATCTAAGCAGTAAGTGCTTGGTAACTCCCATAACATTTGCTCTTGTGTCACACAGTAGAGACATTCAAACAGGTGTTCCTTTGCCTTGCATCAGTATCAAATAGTCAGTAGCAAGTATAAAAATGAGTCTTTTTCCTACCAAGGAGGTTTTGAACAGTCTTGGTTTTCATAATTAGTCATTGTCAGGATGTAGTAACCCATATTTAAAAATGCTAACATGGTTGCATTGTCTTTCTAAATACTCATCATATGAAATGAACTATATATTAGAAGCCATGTGGACAATTATGATTGCTTTAAGAAATATTTATCTCTGACAAGGGCTCCAGCTATGACTGTCCAATTCACACCTTTCTACTGCCCCCCTCAGTTCATCAGCTGAATAGAGTAAGAGTTTATCATTCTGTAGTGCATTCTTCTAGTGAGCGTCTTAACATCTGAATGGAGAAATGAATTATCTATTTCCCTCGTCAGATATCAGGCAACAATTCTCACCTCAGTCAGAGACCCAGATACAATTCTACTTTGCTCATAAGCTTTGGCAGAAAGTGACAAATAACATAAATAAAATAACATTAGCTGCCACTTACTGTACACCTTTGTGTGTGCCAGGCTGCTTTTGAGATCCTTATATATATCATTTTGTTATAAATTAATTGGCTCTGCAAACACGCACTATTCCAAGAAGGAACTGAAGCATAGGGAGGTTGAATAATGCCTCATGGTCACTCTCAAAAACTTGCAGAGTAGGGTCTGAACCCCAGCATTCTTGACTTCAACATCTGAGTCTTTAACTTTGGTCTAGACCACACCAGGGAATTAACCATGATAGATGGACAGGTGCATGATTTCAGAATACTTTGTAAGATTGCTTTGAATCTTGGAGAGACCTGAGATGGAAAGAGGACTATCTAGCCAGGCAGATTCTGTTTTGGTGTGCTATGTTTGTGATCCCAAACATGACTCCTAAACTGTCACAGAGAGTGTAGAAGTCTTTCCCATATCACTTTTCAGATTATTGGTACTAAGCCTATCTTCCTGAATGTGCTCAGTCTTACTGAGGACCAGCTTTGGCTTGGTCAAGGGTCCTAAGCAAGGGTGTTTGGGAGCAGAGAAAGAGACAACTTGAAGTCAAACATGGGAACAAGCTGACAGCTCTGTTTTCTCTGGGCTAGTGACAGCTCTCTTGTGAAGGTGTGGGGGAGCGGGGGAGGAGGGAAAAAAAATCTCTAAAAGCTCCCTGGATAGCACATGGGTTTTCCAACCAAAGTCAGAAAACCTGCTAGACAAAATTGTTGGGTTTTCTGACCAAAATCAGAGAACCTGTCAAATAAATTCCCAAAAGAAAAGTGGCTAGAAAAAAATTCCAAAAGAGTTGTGTTAGCTCTCTAAGTAATTCTTAGGCTTTCCAACCAAGGTTGGAAATCCTGCTAGGAAAATTCTAAATGATTTGTGTTCACTCTCCAAGCAGTTCTCTCTGGGTAGCTCTCTCACACAGACCAAAGCCCAGTCTTTTATTTACATATCAATTCAGTCATTTACTCCAGGTTCCTTTTTGACTTTTTGGTGATTCAGCATTTTATGACCTTAGGCCCTTGATTCTTAGAAGAAGACAGTAAATGAATTCAGAGATCTGCCAGCCTTTTAAGTGTGGATAATACACTAGCTGGGTGGGATCTAGCTCTGAGATCACCATTCCCACCATACCTGGGCCTAAACTTGCTCTGTTCCAGTCTGATCTTGAACTCGGAAATCTGCCTGCCTTTGTAAGCACACACAATAAACTTAGCTGGGTGGGATCTTGCCCTGTGAGCACCACTCCCTAAGTCTCTTTATCTCCTTCCTAATATCTTTCTGACAAGCTGGCTTATAGTACAGCTGCCTCTGTTCTTTTAGGTCTGTGAAGCCCTTCATATAATTCATATTTCATCCTTATATTTTACATAGTTGAGAAATTATACATTCTAGAACTCATATTTTCAGAGTTCTTTCTCACAGCCTTAAAGGCTGTCCTGAAGGTTACAGCCTTTACCATTTTGCTAAGGACATTAGACACACCCTTGCTACCCAGACTCATGTTGTATTTATCATGGAGACAGTAATCTTGGCAGAGAGGACATAAAGTATGACCTGAAAGAGGAACACAAAGTAAAATATACAAATTTTACTGAATTTACAAGCCTTATATCTAGAAATCTTCAACACTCATGGAGGCCTGTGTCCTGCTAGCTCTGCTCTAGGGGCAGGAACTGTGTCACACCATCCATGCTGCAAGGCTATGCAGGACTCAACACAATCTCAGCAGACTGTTAGCATTAAGAATTTGTACAAAATGTGGTGCCTCAGAATAGCAATAAAGAAAGGAGCTGTTAATGAGGTAACTTTTACCACCTTCCTCCTCCCATATACAGTTTTGTTACTATCTCAGATGGAAAAGACATAGTTCAAGGCAAACAAACTAATTCCAGTCTGAACCTCTGCTAATGGTCAAACAGTTATTTCTGCTAATTGTCAGCACCTATTATATTCATTATCTTTTTGAAAATTGTGGTGAAATATAACATTTGCCATATAAATCTTCTAAAGCATAAAATTCAGTAGCACTAATTAGACTCACTACTAGGCTGGACATCTGTGGCTATTTCCGAAACATTTTCATCATCCCATACAGAAATTCTATATCTATTAAGTAACGGTACACTTTACTTAAAAAACATTGTGTATAATATGCATGTAAGTGCATATGTGCGTAAATGAGTTCAAGTATGTGGAACATGAAGGTGCACATAAAAGCCAGAGGTCAATGTCAAGAATCTTCCTGGGTTACTTTCCACTTCATCTTTTAAGGTCTCTCACTGAACTCAACCTTCACGGATGGGCTTAGCTGACTGGTCAGTGAGTTCTAGGGATCTGCCTGTCTCTGCTTTTAGCTCTATCCCCTGCAGTAGGAAGACAGATGTGCATGATCACAGCTGGCCTTTTGAGTATAACTGCTGAGGATACAAACTCACCTTCTTCATGTTTGCATGATAGGTACTTGACTGACCAGACCAGCCTCCACTCTCAACAGTAATTCTTCATTTTCCTATTCAAAGTTTATAACTACTAGTATACTGTCTCTAAAGTTAAATATTCTAGATACTTTATATAAGCCTAATAATACAGTATTTGTTCTTGTGTGTATGTCTTATTTAGTGTGTTTCAATGTTTACTCATACTGTAGCATATATCACAAGTTCATTCCACTCCATTATTGAATAATATTCTACTGTATATGTACTCAAATTTACTTATCCATTTGTCTGTTGATGTTGATCAGATGTCTGATTTGTACCACTGGCAGCTATAATATAATATGACATAATATAATATAATACAGCTATAAACATTGAGTGAGTTCTAAGTATTTTTTTGACTTTCTGTTTCAATTATTTTGGATATATCCTAAAAAGTGAAATGCTTAGTAGGTGATTTATAGAATGCCTTACCATGGTGCTTCTTCCTGATATTCAAACTCTTATGTCAACTTCTCCCTCTAAGTGTAAGTTGAGTGATAGAGAGCCTTTAATAAATAGGCTACTACAAGGAAGAGGCAAAGCTCCAGAGATTAGACTGTGAAAAGCTATGACTTCTTTCTTATTTGCTGTCTTTCACACTCTTGCTCTGTTGCTCTCAGGGGCGCTAGATTCCATGCTGAGAGCTATGCAATAGAAAGACCCATGTGGCAAGTGACTGAAGGAGGCCAGGGCTTACAGAAAGTGAGAGCTTCCGGTCCAGAAGGCCATGGGAAACAGAATTATGCCAATAACCCTATGAAGAGCTTAGATGTGGCTCTTTACTCACTTGAGCCTTCGGTTAAGACTACAGCCTTGTTTAGCACCTTGGTAGTGCTAGCATGTGAGAGAGTATATGAGGTAAAAATCACTTCAGACAACAATGCTGCACAGAAAAGCTGACATATTAAGTATTTGTTAACTTAAGCTTCTAAGTTCTGGGAAAATTTGATATGCAAAAGTAGGTAACTAATCGTCCATGTTTCCTGCTCCTTTGGTAATAGTATTAAATTAGTTTGGGTGCAAGACAAAGACATTTGCATAGTGGAAGAAGCACGTTTTCTGGACCTGTTGAGATCAGTAGACTTGGACCAGCCTAAACATAGAGCTAGATTAAGGAAAGAAATAATCAGTTTCTCTATGGTTGTAGTTTTTTGTTTTTTGTTTTTTTGTTTTTTAACTGAAGCATCTCTGTATTTTGATGATTCTCAAGTTCAGAATCCAATGGCAAACCACCGAGTTCAACATGCTTTATAGTCTCTTTGGGAAGTATAGAAGAGCTGTCATCTAAGTCTTATCTTCTTTCTCTTGCTCTTCCAGTAGGTAGGAAAAAAAAAAAACTATCAAGTTGAGAGACACCTTGTTATTCCTTCCTACTTTAGAATTTTCTGGATTGAAACAACAATTCATTTATCAAAATTGATTGGGCTTTAGAAAGATTGATTCATATGAGAAAACCAATATACCGTCATGCATGCTGGAAGCAAGTGACAATCGTGGCCGCTGTTCTTAACATGCAGTTTTTGAGTAGACTGTTTCTGCAAGTGCACATTTTCCTACAGAAAGTAGTGATAAGTTTTACAGATTCTCAAAGGAAAATGGGACATAAGATATTTGGCAAACTCCTGCTTGGGGTTCACATTAGCCTACCTATTCTTGATTGTAACAATTCTGAATCTCAGATCTGGAATGGACGTTTTCTGGTATCTAGAGCCTCTTATTGCTGATCTTCAGATTATCAGGTTGAACCTCTGTATACTGACACTAGATCTCGTTGGGCCCAAGGAAGTAGCAGCCTTTCAAGGTTATGTGCTGTGAGGTTGGGGCGCTTGTCCATTCACTCTGCAGGCACGGGATGAAGCTCCTCTGTGGACTTGTTCCTCTGGCTCAGGATGATTTACTTTTATTTATACCTGATAATACCAAGAGGAGATTCTGGCAAATTAATATATTCTTTGGTGTCAGAATGATGAGCAATTAGCACTGAATGTAGAAGACTCCTAGTCCAATATTTACATTATCTTGTCACAGCCAGTCTCTCAGGTACTGAAGAATTGCTGCCGTCCTTAGAAAGAACCTATTCCTCTACAGGGCAATTAGGTTGGAAATATCTTCGTCTATAATTTTTTCCCTCTGTTTTCTGTGACTATCTGTTGATTTTGCTTTGTTCCTTAGGACAGTGGGTTGTTATACTTCTTCCTCCATATGAGCTTCTGTCTCAACATTGAACATAATTCTCAATTCAAGTTACTTTAAGAGAGGCTCAGGTCATATTTTTGAGGCTTCTCAGCTCCCTCAACCCAAAAGTATTTGATTGTCCACAACTAAGGAGAGTGTTTTTCTCATTATCACTGAAGGCCTTTGAAATGAGTTGCATTTATTAAGCCTACTCTCTACACTCAGTTGAACTGAAATTTGTGAGTGAAACTCTTTTTTTTTTTTTCTTTTTAATGTAG
>NW_022196894.1:41462406-41472203 GCF_008632895.1 Mastomys coucha | reverse complement strand
GACCAGGCTGGCCTCGAACTCAGAAATCCACCTGCCTCTGCCTCCCAAGTGCTGGAATTAAAGGTATGTACCACCACCACTGCCAGTGAGTGAGATGCTTTAGGGGTTGGAGATGTTACTGGAATGTTTATACATTACATTTACTAAACAAATAAATGTATTAGTCATACATCAGTCTTGATTAATTTTGATTTTCAATTCCATTTTATTTACAAATGCCCAGAAAGTTAATAAAGCATATCCCTGTGTTTGTGAAAGCCTTTCCAGGGAGAATTATCTCAAAGGAGAAGACCTGCTCTCCTTTGAGTAAATCATCCTATAGTGCTGGGCTAGGACAGAATTAAAGAAAGAAGAAGAGAATTTCTAGCACATGCATTCTACTCTCTGTTCCTGGCTGCCATGAGGGGAGTCACTCTACCATGTCCTTCCCACTATGACTGAATCCCCTCAAACTATGAAAATTAATCTTTATATCCTTACGGTTTTTTGCTTAGATCTATTTTCACAGCTGTAGACTATCTAACACACACACATATGTATATACACAGTTGGGTTGTATAAAAATACTTACCTATGTTTTATGACCATATATGGCAGCAGTGATTCTCTCTCTTTCTCTCTCTCTCTCTCTCTCTGTCTCTCTGTCTCTCTCTCTCTCTCTCTCTCTCTCTCTCTCACACACACACACACACACACACACACACACACCAACCATTGTCTTCAACATCCTGGGGATAACAGGAGGGAGAAGAGGGACTTTGTATTTTGTGTTTGCATAGCACATGATTAATCCATGATAAATCTGAGGTTATGAACTGGTAATGCTACACTTAAGAGTTGATCAAGCACAAACCCAAATTGATCTGAGAGCCCAACCTTTCAGACTAGGGGAGGCTTAGAATAGATTATATAATTAAAGAAATGTAGTATTAGTTCATACCTGTGTACCGTAGAGTAAAATTCATACCATTATTGCTTATGGTTATTTAGTAATAACTTGTTTATGGATATTCTCATAGCTGATTTTCCAATTAGAGTTTTAACACTACACCAAGGATCTCATCCCTTTCAGGCATGTGTCTAAAACAGTTATATTCATTTTGAGATGGCGTACAAGCTATATTCCTGTGGCTCTTCCCAACTTATAAAAACATGTTTTTTTCCTGCGGTGAACTTTTAGGGTATATGGAACTCATTAGCCTTTACTTCATCAATGAAGAACCAGCCTCAGAGTAGCCAGGCAGCTTTTTGAAGGGCTGGGTTTGGTAGGCAGAGCTTTTCTAAAGGGTTGGGTGAGTGGTGGATTGAGTTTCAGGTGTAGGCTTTGGTTTGAGCTGCTTCTGCACACAGTGGGGGTGTAGGGCACCTGGAACAGACTGGGGGACTGTCCCTTTCCACCTAGTATCAGAAAGGCTGGCTGGTAGTGAGCAGTGCTAGAATTGCCCTCTCAAGACCTCCTACATAAGAAATAACATCCTATCAAAAATGAAAGTATAATTTACATACAGTGATGTGTATAGACACCATGTGCCTAACTTGATTAGTTTTGACAAAACGCAGACACTTATGCAACCCACATTTGATTGAGATTATTTCCATCACTCTGGAAACATTTCTATCACTTCATAGCCCGTTTCTGTTAGTTCCCTCTTGACTCCTGTCCTACCAGGTCATTTCTGCTCTGACTTCAAGCCTTATGGAATCATAGAGCTAGCCGGTTCTGTCTGGGTTGCCTGCGGATGAGGTTAGATGGACAGCAGTTAGTGTGCTATTTTCAAAATCAGTTTGTGTGTGTGTGTGTGTGTGTGTGTGTGTGTGTGTGTGTGGTGTATGTGCATGTGCATGCATGTATGTGTCTATGTGTATATGCCATGCCTATACAGAAACCCTTCTTACAGAGGCAAGAAGGGAGCATTGAATTCTCTTGGAGCTGGAGTCACCGAAGGCTGTGAGCCACCTGGGATTTAGAAACCAAACTTGAGTCCTCTGGAAGTGCAACAAGTACTCTCGACCATTGAGCAATCTCTCCTGCTCCCATTCTCCATACCCCTAAATTTGCTAGATTAGTAAGAATTCTGCCACAGTGTCAAGACACCTGAGAAAAACACTTTATAGAGGGGGGATTTATTTTGGTTCATGGTTTTTAGAGGTTTCAGTGTGTGACTACCTGGCTCCCTGCCACTTAGTTCTGAGTTGGGGTAGGATAAGGTGGCAGAGAGGGATTTGGTAAAGCAAAGCTACTCAAATCTCAGAGAACGAAAGAGAACAAAGAACAGAGACTGTTGATTCCTTCCCTTCCTTTCAAGGGCATGATTCCTGTGACCCACTTCCTCCAGAGTTCTCCCTTCCTAAAGTTTTTAGCACCCCTCAATAGTACCACTGACTGGGACATCAGCCTATGAAGAGGGACACTTCAAATACAAACTAACAGAAGCCAAGATCAGCCGGGACCAGTCTGCATATGAGGCTCTTGGATGGGTCTGCGACTTGACGTCACTCAAACGAGGCCTCTCTGTGACTATGGCTCCGGTCTCTGTTCAACAGCTAACTAGCAACATTTAAGCAGTTCCAAGATCTTGCCTGAAGATCACACACAGCCACACGGGAATCAAGTTAATATTGACACAGAGTAAGACAACAGCTTCATCCTGTGCTAGCTCTGGGAAGGGTAGGTCTAAGCTTATCTCCTGCACACAGGCAGGGAAGACGGTCGTGCCCTGAAACCCACTAATCTACATCAGCCTCCCTTTTAGCAGCGGCCATCCCTACTCTCATTTATTAGTCGCCATTACTCTACGGTGATTCTGCCAAGATGGACGTGCACATGGGCCTTCTCCCCGAGGGATGGGATAGATTTAGAATGGAATTGTTAACCTGTGGGCGTCTGCATAACCCAGCTCAGAGTCAACAGGCAATTCTTCTCTGTCTTCCACCTGAGCTCCATTTCAGAGGTGGGGCCAGCTGGGATGATCTACCCCACCCACCTTCTTCCCGAGCTGCCTTCTGGGAAGTTAGTTCCTGAGACACTCTTATCTTTTGCACACAGCCCCAAGGAGTCCCTTTCGGTCTTATCAGAGCTCTCCCAGTCTCTGTTAGGAAAAGGTGCGGAGAGAAACTGGAGTGTGATCCTGGGAGCAACAGTAACAGGGAGTTGCACATCTTTGGACAATATCCACCCCATCCTTCCTGGCCAAACCTTTGAACCAAAGGGGTGGAACTCAGTTTTCTATCGCAAAGGCAAGCATGGATGCAGATAATAACTTATTCTCATTTGTAGTCACTTTTTTTGTTTGTTTGTTTCCAACTGGCAAGCCAGAATGGGGCTGGCACTCCAGGGACAGGTCTTCTCCGAATGGTGTAGAAAAGGAGAGAAGGCATCATCGGGCACAGGGAATGGCAGCTCAGGTAGGGCACAGAGAATTGATTTTTTCTTTCTTTTTTTTTTTTTAGCTAAAGATTCCAAAGTCTGTTCTTCTTTGGCAAGGTGGGGTCGGTTTTCCCAGTTGCTTTTCTCTGGCCCCATCTTATGAGGGACTGTAGGAAGTCAAATCACCCCATCTCATCTAGACAAAAAGCATAAAGGGAAATGACAGTCAATTAGGATTCTGCTTGATTAACATCCTGGGAGTTAACAAGAGTCTTCAGAGATGCGAATAAATAGCTCAGGGACTGGGCTCTGCTTCGGAGCCTGACCTTGTCACCATTCAGCCATGGAAGGTGATGGGAGGATTTAAGCTTTTCACCTGTGTGATTACAATTGTACCCTTCATAGGACATGACAAAGCTTTTTTGGCATTCGATTATATTTTGCTGTATATGTGCACACACACACACACACACACACACACACACACACACACACACAGAGCTAGAATTGAAATCATCTCAAGTGAGAATTCTCGTGATGCATTTAAGGGGCCCGCGTTTGACAGGTTGCTACCTAGTTATGGACTAAAATCTCACCAGGCACCCCATAGCTTATCGCCTGTCATTTCAAAACAAAGACATCCTGTTTCCCCTTTCTGTGTCACATCTCATCGACTCATTCTCTGCAGACTCTTACTTTCATTATAAGCTCGGTGCACCTCCCTGACTTTCATCAGATGAGAACTTGAAAAAAAAAATAGAAAAAAGGGGAAAAAAAAATCCATGTTTTGACTTGGGCTCTAGGTGTTATTCTCTCAGTCCAGCTTGAAAGAAAAAAAAAAGTCCATCCCACGAGGGGGCAGGCCTGCTTCTCTGCCACCACTTGGGTCTCTGAAGTGTGTGAAGAAGAGAGGAAGAGACAATTAACACTCAGCACCAATCTGCATTTTCTTTTTAGCTGCCATTTACACGCTGCTCAGGTTTTGAAAACCAGCATTTCATGCTCCTCCCTAGAGAGCCAGCCCCAGCTTCGGCAGGATCCATCTGCACAGCAGTCACATTGCCGAAATCTTCAGCCAACCCAGAACTCATTTATTTATTTTTTGAAAAAAAAATGAGAGAGAGAAAGAGAGAGAGAGAGAGAGAGAGAGAGAGAGAGAGAGAGAGAGAGAGAGAGAGAGAGAGAGCGAGCTAGCAAGCTGGGTGAAAAGAATAGATGAGAATCTAGTAATATTTAACGCACATGCTTGACCAATCCCTATGCTGGGCCAGGCAGGGGTGAGTCGGTAGACCTTTTTCTTTGATCATCTTCTAGATTAGTATGAGCAGCGAGCGAATGAACAGGAGCCTGGTGACAATAAGGGATGACAGGCGACGAGGTTGGAGGCAGGAAGGACACACTCGATAAGTTTCGGAGCTGCTCATCAGGCTGCGTGTCAGTGCGCTCTTGGCTGACAGGGACCAGCACAGAGAAAAAGCCAGACTGGGGCGGCGCTGCTGGTGTGGGCATTATGAGGAGCTTCCGGAAGAGCGAATGTGGACCACCACCAGCTCATCAGGGCTGGTGAGCTTGCTCTATTTCCCACAGCCTCCACCCGCCAAAGGTTGAGCACCAAAGCAAAATAGCTTCCGTAAGCTTTGTTATCATATCATTATTATCTTTCATACTGAATCCACCACCCCTGGAGGTCACCTAGTCAAAGGCCACAGCTAGCTTTTAAGGGGGGGCTGAGTCATTTGGTGATTGGTGAAATAGAGACAGGGAGGTCACATCCCCCCACCCCCGCCCCGCTTGAAGGCATCAGTTGATCTCTCTGGGGATCAGAAAGAAGTGTTTTTCTCATGCAAAAAGTCTTGGCAGGATAGACTAGGTAAATGAAGAAAAAAGAAGAAGAATGTAAGGTTAGCTTTTTGCTTTTTCTTGAGAACACAGCCCCGTGCTATTTCAATAGACTAAAGAGCAGTCTGCCCCGCCCAGCTCTGCTCCAAAGCAACGTGTTTATGGCTGTGCCATTGGTCCTTTACCTTGTCTACTGAATCCGTATACAAACACAGTGCTGTTTTCCCAATTAAAACCACAAACACCACTGGCAGAAGCCTCCTTGAATCTTACCTATTATTTAGATAGGTAAACGTTTGTTCTTTGAGCAGTGTGTTTCAGCCCTCGTCGGACAGAGATTTATCAATGATGCATAGATAGGGACAGGTATGCTTGGATGGGTGGAAAAAATAAAATACCTTTGGGCAGTGGCATCGAGTGGCATGAGTGCGTGGCAGCTGAGGGAGAACTTAGTGGGTGGAAAAGACTTACAAGAAGCTCATGGTGACCTGTGATGCAGCCACATGTCAGGTTAAATTGCATCCTGTCAAAGACAGGAGTGCTTTTCAGTTCTTACTGTTACACAGACTTGTAACCTTGGTTTCTCAGCCCTCCCCTTGATCCCTGAATGCCAAAATATGTGTGGTGAAAAAAAAAAGGAGGATAATAATAAATAGTTTTTGGTTTTCTGGCTCTGGACTTACTTACTAGGTGGATCACTCAAACCTTCCAATTCTTGTCTCTGGTGATGAGAATATCCCTCCTCTACCATACTGATTAACGTTGTCAGAGTCACCTTGCAAGGATTCAAACCCAGAACCTAGCCCAAAACAGTGTCTGCTGGGAACCCAATACTGTCCCAGGTGCTGAGGATTTGGAAGCAGGTAGACACATATAAATCAAGAAGTTAATACCTCGAATTCCATAAAGTGGTTGCCATTTGCCCTAGGTTTGAAACTTCACAGTGGGATGAAGGCATTTTCTATGAACGGAAGACACCTATCTAAATAGTATGTAGGATTCAAGAAAGCTTCTGCCAGTGGTGTTTGTAGTTTTAGTTGGGAAAACAGCATTGTGTTTGTATATGGATTCACTAGACAAGGTCAAGGACCAATTCACTAGACAGAGCAGTATCCTGAGGTTGTGTGAGAGGATGGGTATTTCCAGAAACAGGGTGGGGTGCATAATACACAATGTGGAATGCAGAAGGATGCTATGTATGATGTGAAATAGGGAATTCTCACCACTCCATTTTCTCAGGGACATAGGAGGCAGAGCTGCCTGTCCAGAGTCAGGTGAAAGTAGTGAAGGTTTGAGCAGGGAGGAAGGTGGGAACTGTTCCGAGAGCATGATTTGCACGGGGAGAAGCAGAAGGCCCATGGGAAGCACGAAAGGGTGTTTCGATCTATGTGACAATGACTATAAAGTGAGATCAGCCTGTGGGTTTGTATTTCTCTGACCTGCTTCAGTGCTCTAGTGGAGGCACGGAGAAGAAGGCTTTAGTGAGGTTTCAGTTTTGCCAGCTGAAAAGGATGAAAGTAGTCACAGTTGAAGCAGTTGTGTGTACGTATAGTAACTCGCCATGGCCCAGTGAGGTGAGAGAGATGCAGGACAGCAGTAAATGAAAAGGTACCAGGAACAGTGTTTGTCCGTTCTGGTGTGGTCTAAGTGTTGTGGGAACCGGAAGGTGGAGGAGGGCTGGAAGAAGAGGAGGCAAGAGTCTGGGAGGGAGATGGTGAAGCATTGTTATGTCTGTACTTCTACCTGATGATGAGTAGGCAGGGAATGGACTTGGCGTGACCAATAGAAGAGGTAACAATTAAATTCACCAGAGGAGAGCAGGTAATCTTCCATGATGGAAGGAGCATCCTTCTGTAGGACCCATGCATCTCTAGATCCACCTTCCATGTTATATTTTAAATGGTTAACAGCCCTGGAATTTAACCCCACAAAGTCTAGCTGGATGTTGAAGACTCTAAGGATTGTGAGGCCGACAAGGCCAACATCTTCAAGTAATCAGAGTTGAGGAGAGATCGTTAAATGACTATGGTCAGAGAAAGAAGATGCTGTAGGAGCGGTGAAGAACAAAGGTTGGGAAGCTCAGCTCAACCCCGTGGGCTCTAGGAGATGGAAGCTAGATATGAGCAGTGCGAGTTTCTCCACCTGCTAATTATATGACTCTGGGGGAAATTATTTAATGTCCCCATGCCTCCCATTCCCCAAACACAGAGTAGAGATTATAATTATATTTCTTTCAGAGACTTGTTCTCTGGGTTCCGTGACATAACATCTGCCCCATGCCTATCACAATACCTAGTCCAGAGTAAGTACAGATACATCTGTATAATTGAAGCTTTTATCAGCCATCTAGGACAGCAGCAGGGACTAGTGAACACTTGGCAGTACTGAGGGACTTCAGAAGGGAGGCAAGCCACAGGGCAGAGCTGAGAAGATGCTGCCTTGACCGTGAGGAGAGGGTAAGGGAGCAGGCCCACAGCTAAGAGTGAGCAATTGACTAATGCAGAGGGTTAAGAATGCTTTCGGAAGAAAAAGAAGTAAAGCGAGTTTCTAATCAGAGCCACAAGGATGTTGCCTGGAGGCTTTATTGTTAACTGATGTGCTTCTGACAATAATTAGAAACAATTTCTGGGGACTCACAGGATAGAGTCACCTAGTGATTGTATTTACCACAGAGAATGGTGTCTGGGGGTGAAAATGGATGCTATTGTTTGCTGAGAATGCCTTAGAAGGTGACCTCATAATGAATAGATTTTTCAAGGTATTTGACATTCTCTGACTTTCTTTTCAGCTCCTCTAAGTCGCAGAGGCCATTACTGTAATGACAATACCTGGATTTATCTTTGTTAATGGCAGGCGACCTATGAGAGATAAATTCCCCTTCTGTGGGCTGCAGATTCGTAGACATGAAAGCTTTGTCTGCTCTAACTGCTGAGATCCCTGAGGAATTCTGGGATTGACCCTGACACTGCTTCGGCCCTACTCTTGTCTAAGACTCACCTGCCAAGGCTCAGGGCCCAGCATCTATGGAGTTGCCTTTTTTTTTTTTTTTTTTTTTTTAAATAATGTTGGCTTTGCTTTATGTCACTCAACAGTAAGACAATATATGTTAAATTCTTAGCACAGAGCTAAGACAGAGCTAGAGTCACTATTATTTTGGAGGGTTCTTCTGGTAAACACTTTCCTTCTAGGACCCATTCTAAGCTCCGGCAGCAGGGTGAGGCTTGGAGGAAAGTCAGATGCATTATTAGACCATGGTGTTAGGGAATTGCATTCCTCTGGAAAGGGGCACAATTCAGGGGCTTAAGGTTTCCACACTGGAAAGCAGAAATCAAAGCTTTATAAACCAGACAATGTCAACTTACCTTCTACCAGTTCTGCCCTGGAAGTCAAGTGAGAACAGAAGTGGGGCCCAGGCAAGGAGGCATGCAGTGAGCAAATGTCTCTGAGCTAAGGCAAAAAGAGTCTTCATGGCTACCCATCCTCCAGTTGGGTTCACCAAGGTAGGAAATGGTGCAGACGCTTTGTTGCAGTCTCAGTCCTCTGGTGGTTCTGGGAAGGAGCACTACGGGGATTTCTGGAGGACTCCGACACCATGCAGAATATATAGCTCTCCGTCCTCTGCCACTAATGGCTACTGTTGTCCTACCTCACAGGTACGGTAATGATCCAAAAGGCCGCACACATTTCATAACGTCCCTGGGACGAGGACTTCAGTGTGATGCATCCCAGAGGATGTGGTCCAGCATGACCTCAGTGAAAATACACCTCTGTTCAAAGATGCCTTCACACAAGCTGGCCCACATCCTCTGGGTCATCTTCTACTCCTGGTTGAGGACAGAGGAGGCTGGCAGTGATTTTCCAGGACTATGCAAGTATTTAGAGATTGCAGATCGAGGCTGTCCCCTCTCTGGGGATGTGACTCTATCTAAAAAGACTGTATTAGTCACAACACCTCCAACTGTGTGTAAGTGTCCCAGCTCATCATGTGCCACATTGGCAGGAGAAATTTATTCTAAAGCTAATGAGGCTTGGGAGTCAGTCCCTTTTCCAAGATTCATGAGAGATATTTGATAGAGTTCTCAAATTCAAAACAACCTTAGAACTGTATATGACATTACCAATAACATCTCATCCGAGACGTTGGCTGGAGAGTGACATTAAGAATAGCTACAATTATTATGTCTTTGAGAGTCAGAGACTACACACCAGGTGCTGTCAAGAGTCCCAAGACTGCATTATTTTTTCATAGTTCCTATTTTATAGTTGAGGAATTTGAAGAGCAAGAGAGGTCAAATGGCTTTTTGTTTAAGACCATGTCTTAGTTAGGGTTTCTATTCCTGCACAAACATCATGACCAAGAAGCAAGTTGGGGAGCAAAGGTTTATTCAGTTTACACTTCCACATTGCTATTCATCACCAAAGGAAGTCAGGACTGGAACTCAAGCAGGTCAGGAAGCAGGAGCTGATGCAGAGGCCATGGAGGGATGTTACTTACTGGCTTGCTTCCCTTAGTTTGCTCAGCTTCTTTTTTGTAGAACTCAATACTACCAACTCAGGGATGGTACCACCCACAATGGGTCTACCCCCCCCC
>NW_022196894.1:41441454-41462396 GCF_008632895.1 Mastomys coucha | reverse complement strand
AGCTGGATCTCATGGAGGCATTTCCTCACCTGAAGCTCCTTTCTCTGTGATAACTCCAGCCTGTACCAAGTTGACACACAAAACTAGCCAGTACAGACCACAAAACCAACAGGGATAAGAATCAGGTTCAGGGGCTGGTGAGATGGCTCAGTGGGGAAGAGCACCGACTGCTCTTCAGGTCATGAGTTCAAATCCCAGCAACCACATGTTGGCTCCAACCACCCGTAATGAGATCTGATGCCCTCTTCTGGTGTGTCTGAAGACTGCTACAGTGTACTTACATATAATAAATAAATAAAATCTTTAAAAAAAAAAAAAGAATCAGGCTCAGAACCCCAAGCATTCTGATCCCAAAGCCCTCTTGGATGTGGTGTTTCATAGCACTGCCCACCAGACATGGAGAACATTAACATATGACAGTGTTGTCAGAATAAAGGTCAAGAGTATGTTGACATCAAAGGATGAAGGACAAGCCCCATCCCCTGCCCAGGAGGTGGACATCTAGCTGGTAGGGCAGAGTGTGAGCTGGTTAAGGAGATGTCCTTTGATGGAGGGGAGGTATTATTCTAGAAATAGTTGGAGTTGAACCAGCAAAGGTATGCTTTTCACTGAAGGCTCATTTTGAAAGTCAGTCTTCTTGGGGAAAAAATAATGCTATTCCTTCATCTTGGCTGATGAGAGGGACACAGAGCCTTGAGAGTCATAAGTGATAGAACAGAGATAGGTACAGGGCCAGCTGAGCAGACAGAGATACCAGCAGCAGAGCACTGAGTGGCTGTAATGGGGGGGGGGAGGGATATGCTTGTATATGCATTCAGCAAAGACTTGGGATTTGAAGTATTTTAGAGAAGTGCAATTGTTGAGGATATACATTTCCAGAAAATGTACCTACATGTATTAGTGTAAGCATTGAAGGAAAAATACCTGGGCAGTGTATACCTTTGAGAGCATAGGTTAGACATAAGAAAGGGATGTTCACTTTTTATTTTGTACTCTATGTCTTAGTTACTTTTTTGTTGCCAAGACAAAACACCATGACCAAGACAACTTATAAAAAGAAAGTATTTAATTCGACATACGGTTTCAGAGGGTTAGAGTCCATGATGGTTGGAGCAAAGGAATACATGAGAGCTTACATCTTGATACACACAGACACACACACACACACACACACACACACACACACACACACCAGAAATGGTGTGAATCCTTTGAAAAGTGACCCCCAATGAAATACCTCCTCACCAAAGGCCACACCTCCTAATTCTTTCCAAGCAATTTCTCCAACTGGGGACCGGTTATTCAAATATATGAGCCTATGAAGAGTCATTCTCATTCAGACTGCCATATTTTAAAGACATTCCCCAGAAGCCGAAAAAACTGGATTATAAATGATTTTAAATTTTTTTATTGATTTAAGGTTTATTGGATGATGATGAGAAAAGATACATAATTTCAATTTATCTGAATTTGTTAACATTTAAAAACATATTTTAAGTAAACAGAATTACATCACATTCTTCTTTCCCTTTTGTACTCCAACTCCTCCCAAAGACCCTTCTTCAATACTTGCCATCCCCTTGGGGATTTTTTTATCATATTCTTTAAAATTTATAAAACATTGTAACAATAAAAATGAGAATTATAAAAGCTGTTTGATATAAAACAACAATCAATTGAACAGTCTTATGTAGACGCTTGTCTACAGCAATACTGAAAATACATACTTTTTTCTCAATATAAATTTAAATAACTCCAAACATATTAACTGTATGATTTTTTAAAATAATATATCACTATTAGTTTTTTTTAATGAACATAAGTAGATAAAGACTTTTTGTTTGTTTTGTTTTTAGTAGAGCTTAAAATCTTGGCTCTTACTGTGATATAAACCCAAAATAAGAACAATTTTTAGACATTGGAGTTCATTGTAATAAGGCTGTACTTCAATGAGCCTCACATCACCAAAGGAGTTTGCCTCCATAGTAGCTAAGCTAAAGAGTTGACAGTTCTGCTGCACCAAGGAATGAATTGTAGGCATGATTTTTGGATAGATATTTCCTGCAATGGTCAAAGCTATTTGACTTGAGTGGTTGTCTTCATTCTCAGCCCACAGGGAACAGGTTACAATCATTTAAGAAATAGTGTGTGTATTGAGATGGTCTATCCATGATGCCTTGGCTGACTTCCAACTCAGAGATCCATCTGCCTCTGCTCTGGGATTAAAAGCATGTACCACCACTGCCTGGATAGTGCTAACCATTAGTATGAGAAGAGAAGACCGTGTTAAAGGATGGTCAACAGTAAACCAAGGCTTGTGCTTTTCTGTCTTCTTGTGGAATTAGAGGAAAATGCCTCAACAGGAGGCAGGAACACACTCAAGGGAAGTGGGACTAAGAGGGAGTGACTGAGGACGTTCTTTTGTCCATGAACCAGAGCCATTTATTTTGGTGCCCTCAAATCATGTGGTCTAGCAATCTTTTCCTTGATCCTGCCTGATTGTCTCGGAATGGAGTATAAGTATGGATCAAAGGGTCAGTCTTAATTCCATCGTACTCTCAGGCAGGGCCAAGACAGCCCCACCCCCGACTCCCCCCAACACCCCTCCCCCCAGGTCTGTGAGTCTCTGACCAGTGGTGGCTGGCTGGTTTGCACCTGCTGCTGTTTTATCAGCTTTCTCTAGTCCTGAGCTCGCCAGACGATCAGACACGGGAGCTGGGTTCTGCCCACAGTGGAAATTGGTTTCTCAGAATTTATTGTTTGGCTCCGAAGCTGTGGTTGCTGAAAATGACTCATGGTCCGTTTATTATTCTTTTTCAAATAAATCACAGGCTGGGCAACCTGACATAGCTGAAAGTCCCGGTGGCCAATTCAGATCTCAGCAGGTTTAGGCCCTTTGACTTGACCATTTAATGTAGCAGAAGAGGCCCCAAGTACCTGACAGTGGTTACCCGGTGGCCATATAAGGACAACACATTGAAAAATAACCAATCATAACAATGTTCCACGTTTGGCAGCCGCCCTCCCTCTTGCTTGGTGAGGCTGTACCATGCCAGTTTGCCTGTGGAGCTCACATGCAGCCCAGAGAATTCAGGTGCTGACAGGCTCGCGCTGACACCATTCATGATGATTCACGGGCTGGTTGCAGTTATTACAGCCTGCATTGCCTCCTACCAATTTCCCTTCCTTCCCTCTTGCCCTCTGCCCTTGTCCTCCCAGCTTTCAGGGAAGGCGTGCTTACGTCTGATGCTGGTACCTGACAGCCGAGATAGATGTGTGCCTCTCTCTAGGCCAGCTCACGCGGTCCTCTGTACATCGCTTTTGTGTTGCTTTTCTGAATGGCTTACCCCAAGGCAATGTGAACAGCCAGTTCCATTACAAAGTGCTCTAAAATGTCTTCCTAGAGCCCTTTCGTACGAATTACCAATGATTTTCATAATGGTCCTTCCTAACATTTTGTTCATACTTATTACACCCCCTTTAAAACCACTTTATTTTACCTTATCTATACTTAGTTCCTTCATTGGGGTCTAATGTGTGTGTGTATGTATATATATATTATATGTACATATATATATACATGCATACACACACATATGTATATGTATGTGTATGCATCTGTATACACACACACATATGTAATGTACATAATTAGAAAGTTTGGTGAGCATAAGAATTTAATAGCAGCAGCGGTAGCCAGTCAGGCACTTGCTGGGCAGGGCATGGCTAGGATGACTGTGGGGTCCAAGCAGACTGGGTCCCCAGCCTTCACATTGTTGAGTCTACTTTTCCAAGTGAGACCTAGGATTTGGGAGCTGTTCATCAGAGGCCGAGAATCTCTGTGCTTTATTAATTATGGCCCAGATGGCTTTGATGTGGGCGGCCAGAGGCACACTCTTCTTAACCACGGAGCAGATCTGCAGCTTGTCTGAATGCGGAAGAATAGTTTTAACTTCACTGAAGTATAAATCTGATTCCAAGAGCTTTGAGCCTGGCATGTGGGGACCAGTCAGTTGCCTAGTGAGTGAAGCTAACTATCCACGCAGGGGCCTCAGCTCAGCTCAATAATGCTCATGGCATTTTGTTTCTGTTTTTCTTTTATTGAAAATAATTTCTTTTCATACAGTAAATTCCAATTACAGTATCTCCTCCCTCAACTCCTCCCATATCCTTCCCACTTCCCCTCCCACTGGAATCCACACCCTTTCTGTTAGAAAACAGGCATCTAGAGAATAATGACAAAATACAATAAAACAAAACCAATGGTGTTTCAAATCAATGAATCAATCTCCAAATAAGAGGCACAGGAACCTCTAATTCAGTGCGTTGGGAATTTTGATCCTGGCGGATGTCAACTGATGAGTCGCTAAATAAGTTACAGCTAACATAAAAGCTTCGGGGCAGCAGGGCAGTGGTGGCACACGCCTTTAATCCCAGCACTTGGGAGACAGAGGCAGGCGGATTTCTGAGTTAGAGGCCAGCCTGGTCTACAGAGTGAGTTCCAGGACAGCCAGAGCTATACAGAGAAACCCTGTCTCGAAAAACCAAAAGAAAAGCTTCGGGGGCACCAGGAGGAGTCACTGTACTTGATGCTCATTTCTCAAAGGGGCTGCGGGAAATGCGTGGGCTTTTAGCCAGAGGACCTGAGCCGGACCCCGGCTATCCTTAGCTACCTGCTACCTGCGTAGGCCAACAGCTTAGGGTTCTGCGTTGTGTGTTTCCTCTGTTCCTCACGAATGCCGCAGCCCTGTTGAAGACACAGGGCTACCGTGAGACTCTGGTGACTTAAATACAGGAAAATGCTCTGAGCAGATATTGCCTTTTCACTATGTAGAAAAATGTTTGAGGCACTATAGTGGCAGAGCATAGTGTACTACCGGGCAGCCGGGGCAGGGTGGATGAGTTTGACTGGGATAATTCATTTAGAGCTAGCAGCTGACTGGGATGCCAGAAGCAAACAGGCACACAGGTGTTTGGGTTTGTTGTTCTGACACCATGTGCTACACAGTTATTTGTTTGCTACGAGTAGGAAGCTGGGTGTAACTGGAGATCCGGGAATGCCAATCTTCAAGAGGAGACACCGTCAAGCACGAATTTGACATGGTCAAATAATTTCACTTAGGATTTCAAAACTCTCATTATAATTATACCTTAATAAACGCCATTGGGATATGTTCAATTTTAAGCCCCAGAAAAAATTGTCACTAGGGAAAGGGCTTTGAGAGCATATGCAATGATTCCCTTTGGAGAATTCGAACATTACCTGTAGAAAGCATGTGATCGTGCAGAATTTTTTGTTTTTTGTTTTTTTTGAGACAGGGTTTCTCTGTGTAGCCCTAGCCATCCTGGAATACACTCTGTAGACGAGGTTGGCCTTGAACTCAGAGATCCACCTGCCTCTGCTCCCTAGTTGCTGGGATTAAAGGAATGAGCTACCATACCCAGCAAGATCATGCAGTTTTTATGTCATGAATTAGTTGTTATGTGATGAATTATGTGATGAATTAGTTGTTCCTGAAGTAGACATCGGGCAGTTCTTGCTCCTCCTGTAGCAGAGCTTTGGTTATTGGCTGGAGATTTAGTCAGAAGAGTTCTGGAGTTTAGCAGGAAACATGTTTATGTCTCATGGTTATATACTTATTCAGAATTCTAGAACTCTTGAGCATCTCTTGTATGTCCAACATAACGTGGGGTGTTAGAGAATCTAATATGTCCCAGCTTATAACTGATTCATGTCAGAGACAGAGGGGGAAACCCCATCTTTGTTATTCAGGAGAATAATGACCTAAAACTAGAGGTCAACAGACCTGGTATAAGGATCACTGTGCATTTGTTACTTTATTCACTTAACCAAATCGACTGAACCCTTTCCTGTATGAGGCACATGCTTTACCCAGATTATGTGATTACAAAGGTAGACTCCACCAGCCATGGTGGCATGGGACTGTAATCCCAGCACTAGGGAAGCAGGAGGATTAAGTTTGAGGCAAGCCAGTCTCGAGAAACAACAACAGCAACAACAAAGCAAAAAACAACAACAAAAAACAAACAACAAAACAGAACAAAAAAAAAAAAAAAAAAAAAAAAAACGGAAGAGATGATGGAGTCCCCTAGGCAGAGATCAGTGAAGACAGGCCAGGCAGAGAACAGAGTACATACCAACCTGACAGCTCAAAACCACAAACCACAGCCTATCTGTGAGAGACAAGCATCGGGGGCTGGGCAGGAAGGTTCTCGTGGGCTCCACCAGAGACTTCTGCCTTTCTGTCAAGTAGAAGAGGGAGGAGCTGAGAAGGACTGATGGCAAGCAGTAGATAGAAAGGGATGAGTGCTTTTAGAAACTGTGGCGTTTTAAAATAGCCAATGCTTTGTTTGCATCTTCCTCGAAGGATCCGTAGGTTGAGATGTGGGGGTGGGAATACAAAATAGTGGATTTAGGGAGATAAATAAGGGACTGTGCAGCAGCAGTGGAGGTGAGAAAAATGATTTTAAAAAATCAGACACAAGGTGGTAGTGGTGGTAAAAAAAGAGTTGGGCAGAGCGGAGACTCTGAGGGAGCAGACATGTGCAAGGAAGCTGTCTTGTTTCTCCCTACATTCTTGTCACTCCAAGTTCTATACTCACTTTTAGATTTCTCTCTCTCTCTCTCTCTCTCTCTCTCTCTCTCTCTCTTATTCATCTTTCCAACTTACACTCTAGTGAGGGAAAACCAAAGTGATTTGATTTTTTTTTAAAGATGTATTTATTTTATGTATATGAGCACTCTATAACTGACTTCAGACACACCAGAAAAGGTCATCGGTTCCCTTACAGATGGTTGTGAGCCACCGTGTGGTTGCTGGGAATTGAACCCAGGACTGCTGGAAGAGTAATTAGTGCTATTAACTGCTGGGTCATCGATCCAGGCCCCTGGATTTTTTTTTTTTTAAATTATTTATTTATTTTGATTTTTTGAGACAGGGTTTCTCTGTATAGCCCTGGCTGTCCTGGAACTCACTCTGTAGACCAGGCTGGCCTCGAACTCAGAAATCCACCTGCCTCTGCCTCCCAAGTGCTGGGATTAAAGGCGTGCAACACCACCGCCCGGCTTTTTTTTTTTTTTTAAGCAAAATTTGTACCACACTATGGATGTGTTAATTACTCATGGCAAACACTGAAGGAGTTTGAGCACAGGGTTTGAAAACTCAAGCAAGGTGTCTCACCTCTCCTCCCCACAGAATTACCATCTAGAATGCAGCGATACAATGGCATCCGAGTTGTTAGGCTTTCTTAAGAGTTCAGTGAGGTAGTAAATACAAAACCATTAACACAGAGCTTGGTTTAATGAAAACACTCAATGCTAACTAGTGTCACTTGTCACAGGTTCTTGTTGGCAAACTGTATCAATTCCATGTCTCATTGCTGTAACAAAATACAAGACAACAGCAACTTGAAGAAAGACAGGCTTGGTTTTTAGTATTTGTTTTATTTCTGTGTATATGTGGCTGTGCAGTAAATGCCACATGTGCTGTGGGTACCGGAAGAAGCCAGAAGAGTGAATCAGGTAGACCTCCTGAAGCTGAGTCACTGGGCAGTTGTGAATTATGTGATGTGAGCTCTGGGAAGTGAACAAAGGCCCTCAGTCACTGAGTTGTCATTTCTCTAGCCCTAACATGGATATTTCTCATTTGGGAGTATTTCTCAGGGAGGATGAAAGCAAGAAGCTAACAACTACAATTGAATATCCCTATAAGCTCTCAGAATGTCCATTTAGGTCATGTGTTGTTTCTATAGATACATGGAGGCTAAGAGAACAGATGCTTTCCCAAGGAGGTAAGTTATGCCCCATCCTTTATTGTTTTATAAAGTCTTAGCAATCTGGGTTCACAGTTGCTTGGTGTTAGCGGATGGGTCATGCTTTCACATAGGCCAACTATGATATGCAACACAGATTACAGGTTTTCAAATGGCAATCCACAGGCTAATGGGACTCAAAGTTGTCACCAACCCCAACAAAAATGTAGAATAAAGTAAATTTAAAATATCTCCCCAGCTTTCTATTATGAAATGATTACTATGCCAGACATAATAATCCTAGTAGTGCATGCCTTTAATCCCAGCAGTAGGGAGGCAGAGGCAGGCAGATTTCAGAGTTGGAGGCCAGCCTAGTCTACAGAGTTCCATGACAGCCAAGACTACACAGCAAAATCCTGTCTTAAACAAACAAACAAACAAACAAATACCAAACAAACAAAACAAGCCACTACCAAGAAAAAAAAAACTGTACAGTTTTCTTATCAAGAAATTCTTAAGGCCAAAAATGAAGAGAAAGGCTTATTCAGGAGGAGGGAGGAGGTAGCCATGAGTTCTGTCTGAGCAAGGTGAGAAAGGGCTGAGCTGCCTGAAGTAGGTCCTCTGTTTGGTAGAAAAAGGAAACAGAGAAAGGCTCCCCTCCACCCCCTGAAGGGATCCAAGTGTCCATTTTACCTTGGAGATTTGGCAAAAGCTAAATTTCTCCTGAGAACTTTATAATAGGGAGTTGTTCTCATTGGAATTAAGGCTAGTGTTCCCATGACTAATATAAGCTGAGAAATCCCAAGATGGGTATTGAAGTTATTCTGGGTTGGGGAGTGCCTCAGGTACCTGGATAAAGCAGCCACCAATTTTCCCTGAAGGCAGGGGCATTGATTCCAGGTCTCAAACAACTTCTAGAATCTCATTCCAATTAGCAGCACAAAATGGAAATCACAAAATAAATGAGGGAGAATCAAGAAACAGAAGCAGAACTGTGAAGAGTTCAGTGGGAGCTGGAGAGAGCACTGACTGCTCTTCCGGAGAACCACAGTCTCTGGGATTCCAGAGAATCCCAGCACCCACATGGTAGCTAACGACTGTCTGTATCTCCAGTTCCAAGGGATCTGACACCTACTTTTGGCCTTTGCAGGCACGAGGCACATCCACGGTACACAGACATGCAGGCAGGCAAAACCACCCATACACTGGATGAATACATACATCAGATATTAGAAACTTAAGCATAGCTAGGGGACCGAGGAGCAAGCCCAGCACTTGAGGGGGCTCACTGCTCTTCCACGGGACCTGCTCTCATTATCATTAAGTCTTCCTCTGATAGATCCCCCATCTTTCATTTAATTGTCTAAGAACATCAATCACTTCCCAGTGTTTCCTTATAATGGTATAACTAGAGGGAAAAGAAGTTTGGTCAATTCAGGTCATAGGAAGCAATAAGTTTTTACTGTCACATGTAGATGGTGAGTTCTGTCTTGAAATAGTCCATGGATGTTCTTCTACTTCAATGTCACTGTGACAAGCCTAGATGATGGCAAAGCTACAGCGAGACTCTTCCTTCTAACCTGGATCTCGTAAGTGATAACTTACTAGAATGAATGTCATGAACTCCCACCACACCTGTCACCCACTGCCACCTTCAGAATTATTGTAAAATCATTGTCCCTATTTCTTAGGGTGGCCACCTTCCTTTTTAACGTCACAGGCAGATCTTAACCACAGGAAATGCCAATGTTTTTTGTAGTCTTCTTTCCCAGGGTGGTGAAACCTGCTTAGTCAACACTTACACAGCCCAGGTACAATGATCAATGACTCTTCCGAGAATGAGATCTTCCAATGGAGCTGTGTTCTCATTACCAACCCAGCTGATATCTCATTTCTTCTCACAGTTCACTTTTCAGAACTGATCTCCAACAGCCAGAATGCATATGTGTCATCACACAGCTGCCAACTTCTTTTGCTAAATGAGAAAACAACACTCACAAGAAAATCCATCTTCTGCAGTGTAACTCATTTGGGTACACTATGAATCTTACCCAAATATGTTTACTGGTGTTTTATGTATGACTCTTTTCCAAATATATTTACTAGTGTTTTATATATTTCTTTGTGAAAAGCCTCCTTCCCTTATTTATAATTAGCGATTTCCCATGAAATGGCTTTAATAAGTACCTATCATTTGTGAGGGAGAACACAGGCAAATTGTAAGATATGATCTGTTTATATAAAACTTGTTTTCCACACTGGAAGAAAGGTCTGATGGCTTAAGATGAATATTATGTTGAGAATTAAATCTATGTTTTTGGAATGCTAGCATATGTCATAAAGTCAGGAAGCAGAGCTGGTATTATAAGGTCGCATTCATTCAGAGGAAAGCATCTACAAACACTTAGCAGCCAGCAACTGTGTATGCCTAAGCGCAGATTCATCAACGTTAACCAAAGGGACTCACAGTTTCCAGATCCTTGTGATCTGGGAAGATAGAAATTTGACATGTAAACCATTCCTGGCCACCAGCAAAAGTTATTTATAAGTATATATTTAAAAGGAAATGAATCGTCTATGCTGAGCTCTCATTTTTAAAGCATGTGTTGTTCTTCATATGCGTTGGCTCATCATTTTAAAACTACCTTATCATTTATTAAGCTCTGGATCTTTGGTTTTAGTTAATTCTTTAGGGCACAATAAGACAAAGGTTGAAGAAAATCCTTCAAAATTCATGCCTTATATTAGATAGAGAAACCATTTTTATTCTAAGCCACAGCTTTATGAAAATATTTAAAACTTTTATTACAAAAGTAATACATATGTTACATATTTAAACAACAAGCAATAGTTAACTATATAAAGAAAGTATATGTAGAAGTTTCCTAGACTCTGATCCTTTCCATCCCCCATGAATAGCCTTGTGGGCCTGCTTTCAAATTTGGGAAATCCTTTCAAATAAACAAATCTCTTCTTTTTATTTTACCTAACACTGTACCTGGGAGATATTTTAATAGTTGTATATACAGAATCAGTGTACTGTACAGTATTTCATAGAATAGGTATATTCATGAAACATACTTTTACTGATGAACACTTAAGCAATTTTCAGTGTCTTATATGTAAGCACAAACATGATGATTTTCTTTTATGCACAGTTTGGATATCTCTGAGAATATTTCTCTAGGATATACTTCTAAAAATTTAATTAACTTGTCAAATCATTTATTATATTTTATGTTTTCACATATTGTATTTGTATAAAAATTATTTTACTAAGTGTTTAATGAGAGGTGTGTTCTGTGTATAACCTCTCGATGGCTTCAACTCACTTAGAATTCTGGCGATTTGGGCTCACAGAAGCTGCTGGCCCAGGACTGAAGAAGCAGAGGCCACAGAGGGAGGGAGACTCACTCACCTGGGAAGGCCAAGCAGCTACACCATCACCTGTGAGCATGTGCTAGCGGGCCTGAGGAAATGAGTCAGAAGAAAACAAGGACATCAAAGTGATAACGAGATGGAACAAAAAGAGGTTCCCCCCAGCCCCCTCCCTGCCTCTACATAATCTTATATAATGCAATAAAGTGTGTTCATTTGTGTGTGGCTCCTTATCTACTTGGAAGTCAGATAATTTTATTTGGCACCATTTTTACATTCTAATTTTCCTTCCTTTCAGTTGATCCGTATCTGTCAAAGCTTCCTTTGCTCTCTTGAAGTACTTCCCAGGTCATTTTCACTCAAAGGTTTTGTTATCCCCACCAAATGTAGAAATATTATGCTATGCAAAATTGGGTTCTTGGACGAGTTCTTGCAGGGTTTATCTCTGTGTTGAGTGGTGGACTAGCTGTGGTAAAAGCCTTTCCCACATTCTGCACACTCAGGGCTTTCCTAAACTCTGGGCCACACTTCAGCAGAGTGATAGCTGAAGGTCTCTCCCTACATTTTCGGCACATTGCCTCTTCTCTCATTTTTCCGAGATGTGACATGCATTCAAGACACCCCTCCCTATGCCATACTCACCGGGCTTCTCCCCTTGGAATCCTGGGTGCAGAGGGAGCAGAGTCTGCCTTTTCTCAGAGGGCTTTTCCACACTCTTGACTTCTACTCACAGGCATGACTCCAGTGTGAAGCTGGCGGCATCCAACAAGGAGCTAATTCTTGCTACACTTTTTCCCCACATCTGCCATGTTTGCGGAGCGTCTTTTACCCATGACCTTCAAATTACATTCAAAGAGTAATCTGTGATAGAAACCTGTCTGTCCCTCTAAACCCTTAGGCCTATCTTCATCTGTCCCCCCCCTCCCCCCGTGACAGCTTCTATGAGCATCTCAGATGCCCTCTTGTCTTTCTAACGACCTTTCCCATTCATTTTTACATCACTCCACCTTTGGGAACCTTTTCCTTGGCAAGTCTGTCTTCCCAGGTGTCCTACCCTCTCTAGGATGGTGGTTCTCAACTTGTGGGTCACAGTCCCATCGGTGGTTACACATCAGATTTGCATTACGTTTCATAGCAGCAAAATTACAGTTATAAAGTAGTAACAAAATATCTTTATGGTTGAGGGTCACCACATGAGGAACTGTGTACAAGAGTCCCAGCATTAGGAAAGTTGAGAAACACTGCCCTAGATAGAACAAGGTTGGCCACTATTGGTTGCACTTTATCACCCGGACAGATGCTTTGGTATATGTCTTTTCTTAAACTTAAAGATAATTTTATTAGACTTTAAAAGAAAAACCGCAGGACAGACAAGCTGTCAATTTTGGCTATTGTCTAGAGAGGGATAGAGAAAAGGAAGAGCGAGCCTTGGCATTTGTTCACAGCCACATGATAGGGAGGAGGACTTCAGAGACAGCATGAAAGCATACTTAGGCTCTGTCTAGAAGGCAAAAGCAAGAGATTAAAAAAAATAAACAGGAAAAGTAATTCAGAGAAGTGGCCAGAGTACACTCAGCTGCAGGGCTATGGTACATAGAGACTGTACAAGGGACAAGCTTGCTGGGAAGGAAACGTACATTATCTCCTTAAAAGGACAATTATTCCTCCCATTTCTTTAGCACAGCTTCTAGTGCATCCAGGCAAAATAACTGAAATTTTTTTCAATTGAATATTTTATCACAAAGATATAAAAAGGTAATTAAAACAACTTGTGTGTGTGTGTGTGTACTTGAGCATGTACTTGTGCCATGGTAGAGAGGTCAGAAGACAACTTGGAGGAATCCATTCTCTTTTTCCACTATATGGTTTTTGTGGATCAAACTCAGGCTATCAGGTTTGGAGGCCAGTGCCTTTCCCCACTGGGATGTCTAGAGTCTTTTCTTGACTTTTACCAGTGTGTGTCAGTTGCTGGTGGATTAACTTGGGTTTGCATACCATGGGGACTAGCCCTCTACAGATCTACTGTTACCTCTAAGTTTAGGATCCTTTAGATCCTGCCCCAAGTCCTTCTACGTTGGGCTCTGCCACCAGTCCTCTGGGCAGGCAGACTGTGGAGGTTGCCTGCACTCTCCACACCGCCCGGGTGGGCGTCTGGCTGTGTGAGCCACTATGCCAGTCCTCTGGGAGTGGAAAGCAGGCAGCCCCGGGGGGGTGGGGGGTCCCTGGGCCTCACGGAGGCCAAGGACAAGAGGTTATACCTCCTGGGCAGAGGAAGAGCTGAAAATGAATTGGGGGCTCCTGGGGCAGCTCATTCAGCCCCAGGAACAAAGGGAGAAAGGGGGCAAGCAGAGGAAGCAGCACCTGGAGGTTCCCACGCATGCGTGGGGTGTGTGTCCTTGGTGCGGTCTGGCAGCTGGAGCTGGAATCCATTGCCCCAGCACTGCGAGTCTAGATGAAAAGAGGCAGTCCATGCTCTTAAGGAGTTTTATTATAGAAGAGAGAGACGGTAGAAAAGTAGAGGACCGCCATGGCCACACGGAGAGAGGAGGAAGGGAAGAGAGGGAACAAGAGGTGACAGTAAAGACAAGAAGCCAAGAGGTTGAGAGAGAAAGAGAGAGGAGGGGCCAAGTAGCTCCTTTCACAGTGGGCTGGGCTACCTTTCTGTTCCCAAGTAACTGTGGGGTGGGGCATACCTAGCTGTGGTCAGGTGACTGTTGGAGTAGAATCCAGCCAGAATGCTAGGAACTGGGGCATTGCCTAGCCACAGGATAATGGAATGAGGGCTCGTGGTGTCAGCAACCTTATGTCTGGGGGCGTAGCTTACTATTCTGTCCCTTGTAGAATTCTCTACTGTACTGGGTCTTCAGACTTGGTCGCTCAACCAAGAACACAGATTGCCTTTCACGGTCCAACATTTCTAGATGAGGGTCATGGTTTCACCTGATGCTTCTGCAATGGAGCAAGAAGTCCACACAGCAATGGTCCACACAGCACCCACACGGAGAATACCTTGCTCTGTAAGTCCCAGAGAACCACTTTTTCCACTTTTGAGGGTTTCACTATCTGTTACTGTAAAAGGAAGTTCACACTGGCACTGGCAGGGAGAAATCTCAACCTTGCCCTCAGACATGCATGTTGAATATGCAAACAAGGGATTTATTAAAGCCTGGTACAGGGGAGAGAAAGAATCCTGGTAAGACTTTACTCTATCTCCCTACTCAGAACCAACTGTACCCAAGGCCTGGATACTTAAGTCAGTCCAGTAAAAGCTTGGAGTGTGGAGAAAAGCATGAAAATCCAGAACCACTTGGTGGCTCTGTAATAGTGAAGTCACTTTTGAAAAAGCTTGGCCCTATGTCCTGAAAGCCTTTTGAAAGCTAAGTTTTCCTATGATTGCCTGGAGGTTTGGAGATGGCTTCCTTATACAATACAACATTATTTAGCTACCTAGGAATGCTCTAGACTTCTGCTCCCCCCGCCCCCCTGGAGTGATCAAGGAAGCATCATAGTCTATGTTCCAGATCCCTCAAAAAATTAAGAGCCCTGTACAGTGAGTGCCAAGCTCTCCGGAGCTGGTGAGTCAGGAAGGCACCATGTGGAGGGAGGTGGCAGGGGTTTGAACAGGGATCTCTTCCAGTGCCATCCCCTGGCTGAAAGAGAAATAGAGAATAAGGAGCCAATTTAAAGGTGCTAGTGACCAGAGAGAGGAAAAGCATTGTGGTCACTGACACACCGAGGGCTGGACCTCTCTCTCCTGTTTGCTTCTCCTGGAAGCTATCTAGAATGTTCACTGCTGAGAGCATGCCCGTTATGGCTGGTTTTGGTTGTCAGTTTGACTTCATGTGGAATTAGCTAAAACCCTAAAGCAGAGGACACACCTCTGAGGAATTTCTACTTAATCTGAAGCAGGAAGATCTACTTCTAATCAGGGTTTTTGGCCGGGGAGGAAGACACAACTTTAATCCAGATCTTTAATCCAGATCTTTAAACCAGATCTTATCTGGGCCACACCTTCTGCTAGAAGCCTGTGTAAGGGCGAGGAAGAAGAAAGCTTTTGCTCTTTGCCTGCTTGCTCTTGCTTCACTACCAAGTCCATTCCTTCACTGGCGTTAGTTAGAGCCTACTACTACTACTTCTTTGGGATTCTAGTGTATACTGAAGACCAGCTGAGACATCCAGCCTTGTAAACTGAGCAACTACTGGATTCTTGGGCTTTCTGCTCATAGGCAGCCATGGTTGGATTAGCAGAGCCTGTAAGCCATTCTAGTGAATTTTCTTTCTATGTATATGGAGACAGATTCATTCTATAAGTTCTGTTACTCTAGAGAATGCTAGCTAATACTATGACTGACTGAAGAGGAGACAGTGTAATGCTACTGGCATTGAAAGGCCCCCAGTGAGACAGGCTGGCAGGTTGATTTGGAGTGAATACTTAAATTTGTCATATCTTTACAGTTGGCTTTGAACTTCTATCTCCAACGTTGAGAAGAAGTGTTGACAGGCCGCCGATAACCTCTTAATTTTTATTTTATTTACTGATTCAAGGTGATATTAGGCTAATGATTCCTAATTGAGAGCATGTACAGTGGGGGGGGGTTATTGGTATTACCTGCTCAATCACTGTCACAACATATGCAAATAGTAAGGTTTGAGAAGTGAGGCATTAGGCAGACAGACAAAGTGGCAAACCCAAGAGTGTTTGGAGCATATTAGTTCGGTCGAGCTACAAGGCAGAGGGCTCAGCTGTGTGTTACAGACAAAACCTCCTATAGGGGAATGGGTGTGCAGAAATGACTTGGGCAGTTCTGCACGTGCTGGTCTGGCTTGCTCAGCACAGCTGCACACATTTCAGGATGGCACACCGAGGACAGCAAAGGTCTCCTCGACCGTGCTTCTCACAGTTGGTCGCTGCTGTCAGTTACATTTATTTTTAAATGTCACAGAAAGCCTGCTTGCTACATACCTGTGGAAATTAGTGACAATATGGGCAATTGGAAAATGAGTTGGCTTTGCTTAGTGGAAACGATTTTTTTTTTAAATTAATTTCTATTTCAATATAGAGTTCTTAAATGACGGCAGCTTCTGAGTTGGTAAATATTTTCAGCCATCTCAATGGTCAGTAACAATGCTTGAGAGTCACCTGAATCGCTCTGCAAGAAGCTGGTACAAATTAGGTCTCAACTATAGGTATAGCCAAGGCTCTACTATGTGAGTGCTGACAGGGGACTTTTTACAGGGGCTTCCTGTGTCAGCGACACTTATGAAATTATTGCAGGTGACCTGACTACAATAAGCCACCATCTACAGTTTAGGGTTGTTGCATACATTCATGGTTGGAACGTTCCCTGCTCCGCTTCCTGAACATAAACACAGGCCCTTCCTTGAATGTCAGACTAAGCTAAACCTTTAACCACATTTTGCAAAGTGCTAGATACAGCAGAGAGCTTTCCACACAGAGAGTGACTTACACCTCCGCTTTCTCTTGCAGTAAGGAAGATGTTTTAAAATTGGTTTATGGTGATGGCCACACCTATAAAGGCACTTGAACTGGTTGTGCTGGTTGGCACCCTGGAGCCTCCTGTCTCTGCCTCCCAGATCTGGGATAACAGGTGGGCACTACCACACTTGCTTTTCTTACCTTGGGTGCTGGGGTTCTGAGATCAGGTCCTTGTGCTTGTGCAGTAAGCACCCTACCTGATGAGCCATCTTCTTGGCCCTTACATCCATCCACTCAACACAGGGTCTATGGAGCTAGGGTAGGAGCTGAGATACAACTAGGCTGTGTAGACTGAGTTCCACAGGATCATAGCAAGCTCTGTAAGAGCCATGGCTGGCCCTCATCAGTGTCTACTCCCACCCCTCTAGGATACATTTACATATGGGTACATTAAATAGAATAGCAGGAGCTTCGTGTTCTAGAGCTGTTCTGTGGAAAGTTTTAGCAGGAACAGAATATCTCCATTCTTTAATTTTGGGATCTGGCTCTTGAATCTGGTAACAACCAGAAAGGATTCCAGTCTGTGGCCGAGAAGATCTGGGAGCCGGTCACTTCCATCTGGGCTGTCCCCTATCGTCTCAGGGTGCTTGTAAAATTCCTTTCTTTCTAGTACTGTGTTGTTTGTGAACTCATTTGTGTTGAAGGCCTGGAGACTCTCTCAGATTCATGCGATAGAAATGTTCAGGTCAAAGAGCTTTTCGCTTACAACCTTGACGAACCACACTGTATAGAGCCCACACAGAGAAGAGAGAAGGAGCCCAGGTGTGAAAGAATCTACAGGTCACTTCCATAATGAGGCTGCAGATTCACAGTATCTTGTGGAATCTGACAAACCTCAGGGCAGGTGGGGAATTTTCAAGAATATCCACGGTTAGAAGCAGAATTCGTAGAAGCACAACTCCATCCATAACTTCAATCTTAGGTGTAAAGGCCACTGTTGTATAAACCTCTGAGCTCCATTTTAACTTAGTGTCCAAGCAGCTGGTTCTTTGCTAAGGGCAGTTCCCAGCTTGGCAGTCCTGGATGATCTTGCTGTTGCTAAGATCTTAGAGACATGTCTCCATCCTTCCCAACATCCACCATGGGCAAAGCTGGGGAAGAAGGGGTGAATGTAGCTCATACTATGTCTAAGTCGGGGGGACCTACCAAACTATGCCTTCTTACTTGTGCTGTCCTAGCCCTTGATCATAGATTATTTCCGCATTCAGTTAAAAGCTGTTCTCATGGATGTCCAAGAGTCCCACTGTTTGTTGATTAGAAGAGCCTTCTATGACTTCATCAGAGGTCTCTTTGGAGAGAGTCTGGCTATTCTTCCACAAGAGAAGCAACCAGTGATCATCTGGAGATGGCCTGAGTAAAGATAGGACTGACTGCTTTGAGGCTGGTCTTTGGAGTGGGCTTGATACATGACAGATTTATTCCAAGTCGTTCTCTACCCAGATGCTCTTCAGGACAGAATTCAGGTTTTGGGTTTTTGGTCGTGTGTGTGTGTGTGTGTTTCTGCCCAACAGGCAGATACTTTCCTAGGAGCTTATATAGCACAACTTCATCATCTGATACTCAGACCAGGGTCCCCCTGAGGAGTCCCCTTTTAACCTGATTCATGAAAGAGGAGTACATATCTTTCAAAACACCCAGATGCTCTGGTCCCTAAGCATTTCTCAAGTAGCCTCTTTTTATTTATTCATTAGGAGTTATTTGATGGACTGCAATCCTGCCAAGATTGAATAGCTCTGTTTCTCTCTAGCCTTCACATTTTCATCTTAAAGAAAAACAACCCTGTACTAACCCAGTAAGCCCCTGAGAGGCATACTGCCTCAGACCTGCAGACACGGCACACTCTCCAGCCTTCTTTTACTTCCAATAGATCCTTAGCTGCTGGAAACAAGATGAGTGCACATTGGGATTTCCAATAGGGAAAGACAAAAGAAGGTCTAAGAGCAGAAACCCTTCTTGATAACATTTGCTTTCTTCCCTGCAAATATCAAGGAGGGAAAATAATGACCACCATGTGGTGACAGATGTATAAGGTACAAAATAAATGAAGGACCCAGCGAGATGGCTCAGCAAGTAAAGGTCCCAGCTTCATCCAAGTCTAATGACTTGAATTCAGCCCTTTGCACCCACATGGAAGGAGAGAACTGATTCCTTTTGTTTGTTTGTTTGTTTTGAGACATGGTTTCTCTGTATAGCCCTGGCTGTCCTGGAGCTTACTCTGTAGACCAGGTTGGCTTTGAACTCAGCAATCTGCCTGCCTCTGCCTCCCAAGTGCTGGGATTAAAGGCATGTGCCACCACTGCCCGGCTTGAGAGAACTGATTCTTGCAAGTTGTCCTCCATCCTGAACACAGAAGCCACAGTGTATTTGCATGTGTGCCCATACATACATGTACTAAATAAATAAACAAAAACACAAATAAATAAAATGCAATAGAAGTGTTTAAAGTAAATGAAGAGAGACAAGACTGAAGAGCTAGTCAGGACCTGTATATGCATGGAACCCTGAATACCAGATGAAGCACATGATTAAGAAGTGTATGTTCTGTTTTGTAAATATTGAGGAACTGCAGATATAATTCTGGGAATAACAAAAAGTCCATATTTGAGTGTTAGATGTATTATTGCTCCAAGAGTTAAAGGGGCAAATTGTGTATTCCAAGTGAGAAAAAAAAAAGCTTCCTTTTGAGTAGGGGCATTGGTGACTTAAAGAGGGGACAGAACTCCAGAACTTTAAGGGCCACTGCAGGTGGTGGTAACCAATGACCAAGGTGTCAAGGATGACTTATATGTTCCTAATTTAGATAGAACACCACCAATACGATTGAGAATACAGAGGAGTGAGGATGGCAACGTTGAGTTCAGTTTTGAATGTAGTGAGTTTGATATCACTATGAGTCATCCAAGTAAAGGATTTACCCCATGCCATTAGCTGTGCAAATCAGAGGGAAGCTATCTAGACTTATTAGCACCCAATTAGTTTGTATTGATCACTGTGGCTCCAGAGTCCAGGATACAGAAACATGATGTAGGCATAATTTTCTGCTGGAGTACAGAGTTTTTAGATCATGGGGGTGGGGGTGAGAGGGATTTTAGTTGTTTGTGTTTCATGTCTGCACATCTTAGAATAGTCTGGAATTGTTAAAGGGCCCGGGCAGTCAGTGCTTGTACAGTACATTTAATTGGGTCAAATTCAGCTCTCTATGAGCTGCTATTTCAAAATTCAAATCCTTTGGGTAAAGGTTATCAACAATCATCCAAATAGGAGAAAACCCACTTCCTCCCCAAATACCCATCTGGTCACTGGCAAGAGGGTGAAATAGGTAGTTACTGCATCTTAAAAGAGTCCTGGGAAATGACAGTGAGCTGTGTGTGTGTATGTGTGTGTGTGTGTGTGTGTGTGTGTGTGTGTGTGTGAAAGGAGAGGAGCCATGCTCAGCCTTCAACCTACATCATCCTGCAAAACCACTACTGGTGGCTAGGGACAACCTTGATGATGTGCCTTCCTCTGAAGACCTTGGTTCACTTATGAGACCATTTAAATGACCATGAATTGCTGTATTTTTCTGCAGTAGCATCCTGTACTTTAAATGAAGTTTACAGATTTTGGTTCGAAACTTCTAGAAACTGTCTTGAACACAGAAGCAAGGAAAATAGGATTTCAGTCACTGGGAGAGGACATGGGCTCAGTCTGAGTAAAGAATTCCCCTTAGTTCCATAGAGAAGTGAGTTATCAATGAAGCTATGCCTTCATTTAGAAAAGAGACAAGGTGATGGATTTTGAACTTAAAGATGCTTCCTATTGTGAATGGAACTTTTTTCTCACCAAGTTCACTACTGGTATATAGAAAGATGAACTAATTTTTATATGTGGATATTGTATACTGCCACATTGTTGAAAGTGCCCATTGGGTTGAAGAGTTTTCTGGTAGCTATTAGGATTTTTTTTTAAAACAAAACAAAACAAAACAAAACAAAACAAAAACATAGAATCATGTCTGCAAATAGGGGTAGTTTGACTTCTTCCTTTCCTACTTGTACCAGTTTGATTTCTTTTTCTTGAATTATTGCTCTAGGTAACACTCCAAACACTGTACAGAGTAAGTAGGTTAAGAGTGGGCAGCTTGTCTTACTCCTGAATTTTGAGAAAATACTTTAATTTTCCATTTAGTGTGTCAGCTATAGAACTGTCATCTATAGCCTTTGTTGTAATGTTCCTTTTGTCATAGTTTTTTAGAGATTTTTTTTTTATTATGTTTAACTTTTTTTTTTTTTTTTTTTTTTTTTTTTTTTTTTTT
>NW_022196894.1:41434752-41441311 GCF_008632895.1 Mastomys coucha | reverse complement strand
TTTTGGCTTTTTGCAGACAGGGCTTCTCTGTAGCCTTGGCTGTCCTGGAACTCACTCTGTAGAGCAAGCTGGCCTTGAACTCAGAAATCAGCCTGCCTCTGCCTCTCAAGTGCTGGGATTAAAGGCATGTACCACTACCACCCAGCTATGTTCAACTTTAAGGCTGTTTTTTGTAACTATTGAGATAATGATGTGATTTGTGTATTTTAAGCCATATTTGCATCTGTGAGATGAAACAAACTCGTATCATACTATATTGTATTTCCAATTGTTCTTGAATTTGATTTGTGAGTATTTTATTGAGAACTTTTATGAATATCTTTATCTAGAAAATTATTCTATGATGTTTTGGTAGTTGTTGTAGCCTCATCTGTTTTGGTTATCAGAGTTCTGGCTTCATTTATAGAATCAGTTTTGTAGCATTCCTTTCTTTTGTGGAAGTTTGGAAGGTATTGGTGTTATCTCTTCATCAAAGCTTTGGCAGGACTCAGCAACAAATCTATCTAGTCTGTCTTTTTCTTGTGGGCAGACATTTTTATTTTATTGCTTTGCTCTCATTGCTTGTTATAGATTGATAAGTTGTTTATATCTTCATGACTTAGTATGTTACAGTTTTATAAAAATATAAACTTTTTTTCTAGATTGTCCCATGTTTTGGAATACATACATGCATGCACACACATACACACACAACCATGACCAACATCAAAATAACAGGAATTGACAATCACTGGTCATTAATATCTCTCAACATCAATGGACTTGTTTCTCCAATAAAAAGACATAGGCTAACAGAATGATTACAAAAGAGAATCTAACATTCTGTCGCATACAAGAATCACACCTCAACATTAAAAAAATGGACATTACCTCAGAGTAAAGGGCTGGAAAGCTGGGCAGTGGTGGCACATGCCTTTAATCCCAGCACTTAGGAGGCAGAGGCCAGTGGATTCCTGAGTTTGAGGCCAGCCTGGTCTACAGAGTGAGTTCCAGGACAGCCGGGGCTGTACAGAGAAACCCTGTCTCGAAAAACAAAAAAACAAAAAAAAAGGGGGGGACTGGAAAAAGGTTTTCTAAGCAAATGGACCCAAGAAGAAAGCAGGAATAGCCATTGTAATCTAATAAAATAGACTTTCAACAAAAACTAATTAAAAGAGATGGGGAAGGGCCCTTCATACTCACCACAGGAAAAGCCCACCAAGATGACATCTCAGTTATGAAAATCTATGCCCCAAGTGCAAGGACACCCACATTTTTAAAAGAAATATTAATAAAGCTTAAATCATACATTAATATTGGGAGACGTCAACGCCCCACTCTAACCAATGGAGAAGTCTTCCAGACAGAAACTAAACACAGAATAGTGGAAATAAAAGATATGATTACTCAAATAGACCCAACATATCTGTAGAACATTTCACCCAAACACAAAAGAATATACTTTCTTCTTGACATCTCACAAAACCTTTTTCAAAGTTGACCATATACTTGATCACAAAGTAAGTCTCAACAGATACAAGAAAATTGAAATAACCCCCTGTATCTTACTTACCAGACCACCATGGATTGATGCTGGAATTTAACAACATACTAATGGAAACTGAACTCTCTAATCAATGATCTTTGGCTTAAGTTAGAAATAAAGAAATTAAGACTTTTCTAGAATTCAATGAAAATGAATGCACAACATATCCAAACTTAAGGAACATAATGAATTAGTGCTAGGAAGAATGCTCATAGCATTAAGTGCCTTCATAAAGAAATTGGTGAGATCTTATACTAGTGACTTAACTGCACATCTGAACGCTCTAGGAAAAAAAAAAAAAGAAGAAGAAGAAGAAGAAGCAGAAAGCAGACTCAGGAGTATCCAGGAGGAAATACTCAAACTCAAGGATGACATCAATAAAATAAAAACAAAGAGGGCAAAGAATCAGTGAGACAAAGAGTTGATTCTTAGAGAAAAATCAACAAAACAAACAAATCTTTAGCCAAACTAACTAAAAGGCAGAGAGAGAATACCCAAATTAACAAAATCAGAAATGTAAAGGGAGACATAACAACAGACAGTGAAGAAATTCAAAACATCATTAGGTCCTGTTCTCCAAAAAATTAGAATTTCTAAAGGAAATGAAAGATACCACTTACCAAAGTTAAATCAAGATAAGATATGCAATATAAATAGACCTATAACTCCTAGGGAAATAGAAGAAGTCATTAGAAGTCTCCCAACCAAAATAAGTCCAGGGCCAAATAATTTTAGTGCAAAATTCTATCAGACTTTCAAAGAAGTGCTAATACCAGTACTCCTTAAATTATTTTACAAAATAGAAGCAGAAGGAACATTGTCAAATTCATTTTATGAGATTACAGTCACCCTGATACCTAAGCCACACACAGACTCAACAAAGACCAATTTCCCTCATGGACATTGATGCAAAAATGCTCAACAAAATACCCACAAACTGAAACTAAGAACACATTAAAAAAAAAATATTCAAGGGCTGGCGAGATGGCTCAGCAGGTAAGAGCACTGATTGCTTTTCTGAAGGTCCTAGTTCAGATCCCAGCAATCACATGGTGGCTCACAACCACCCGTAATGAGGTCTGACACCCTCTTTTGGTGTGTCTGAAGACAGTGCATATTATGCCAGAGTGAGCGGGGCCATCCTGAGTTCAATTATCAGCAGCCACATGATGGCTCACAGCCATCTGTATAGCTAAAGTGTACTCACACACATAACATAAATAAATAAATCTTAAAAAAAAAGAAAAAAAATATTCCAAGTTGGTTTCATCCCAGAGATGCAGTGATGGTTCAACATACAAAAATCCATCAATGTAATCTAACATATAAACAAACTACATTTTAAAAACCACATGATCATCTCATTAGATGCTGCAAAAGCCAATACCCCTTCTTGATAAAAAGTCTTGGAGAAAGCAGGGATATACCTAATCACAATAAAGGCAATATATAGCAAGCTGATAGCCAACATCAAATTTAATGGAGAGAAAAATTAAAGCAATTCCACTAAAATCAGGGACAAAACAAGGCTGCCCACTCTATATCTATTCAATATAGAACTTGAATTTCTAGCTAGAGCAATAAGACAACTAAAGGAGATCAAGGCATACAAACGAAAAGTAAGAAGTCAAAGTTCTGCTATTTGCAGATGATATGATACTATATGTAAGTGACCCCAAAAATTCTATCAGGAAACTCCCAGAGGTGATAAATACCTTCAGCAAAGTGGCTGGATACAAAATTTATTTCCAAAAAATTAGTAGCCCTACTATATCCAAATGATAAATGGGTTGAGAAAGAAATTAGGGAAATAACACTCTTCACGATAGCTACAAATAATATAAAATATCTTGGTATAACTATAACCAAGTAAGTGAAAGACATGTATGACAAGAACTTCAAGGCTTTGACGAAAGAAATTGAAGAAGATACCAGAAGATGGAAAGTCCTCGCCATGCTCATGGATAGGTAGGATTAACATAGTAAAAATGGTATGTGTGTTGGTGGGGGGTATGGAGGTTGTGATACCCTGAGGGGGGCTTCCCCTTCTCAAGAGAAGAGGAAGGTGGAATGGGGGAAGGACTTTCGTGAGGTGGTAGTGGGAGGAGAGGAAGGATTGAAATGACAACTTGATAGGATCTAGACCCACAGAGGAGACAAAAGTCTCTAGGTGTGTGTGTATGTGGGCAGCCCCATTCCCCAGGCTGAGATCATGGACTGAATAAAAAGGAGAAAGGAAGCTGTGCATCAGAATTCACTTCTCTCTGCTTCCTGACTACAGATGCAGTGTGAGTACCTCCCTGCACTCACCACTGTGCCTTCCTCACCATGACAGACATATAGCCTCAACCTGAGCTAGAATAAACCTTCCTTAAGTTTCTTGTCAGGTAGTTTGTCATAACAATGAAAAGAGTGACTGGAAGCCCTAGAAAGCAAAAAGAGAAGGTCAACACCCCCTAACATATCAAAGCAATGGGGCTGACAGTGGATCAGGAAAGAAATATTGGTGCTTCTTAATTACAGGGGAAGTTCTGCAAATTCAGTCTTAAAAGGAGAGGTGATTATTAAAGCTGCACTGAGATGCCCTCATCCCATCCAAAAAGTTTTGATAATGAAGTCTATTGGTGGGGCTGTGAAAAAACAAATGCTGTGTGTGTTGATAGTGGGGCAAAATGACACAACTTCTTCAGAGAGAAACTCATTGGCATCTTCTAAGACTACAGCAGTGTTTAGCCTTTAACCAGAAATCCCATTTCTGCAACTTTAATGAAGCAAATACAAAAATACAAAATGATGCATTGTAAGCTTAGATTTTTTAAAAACTACTCTTTTAATAAAAGTTTTCAAATGCTTCAGCCCTACTCCTCCCAGCCCACCATCCAAAGGTAAGGGAGAAAAGGCAGTAAATAGGACAAGGGGATGTGGACCTGTTTAGATGTAGTTCTTTGAGGCAATTCCAATCTCTGTTTGTCAGGATACCAGCAGTCCAGTTCAGTAGTCAGGATAACAAACATGAATCAGCAGTGGTTGCACAATGCAGCAGAAACAGCCAGACATCAGAATCAGCCAAGATGCCAGAAGAAGTACTCTGCCACAAAGATCAGTGGAGAGGTAAGATCAACCAAGTGTTGCAGATCTAGCACTGTCCATTGTAAGTGCACTATTTATACTCTCTTCAAATACCACATGTCCTCCCATGAGTCTTGCTTTAGCAAAACACCAGGTGAGTCTGCATCTGCATCACCTGACATATCCAGAAATTTCCACTTCAACACATGACCAAAATTACACTTTAGAGCATTATGTATACCAGTGATAAAAAGAAAATGATTGCAGTATCTATTAATAGAGGACTGGTTGAGTAGAATAGAAATATCATATAATGGAAAACTAGACCACTTTAAAAAATATTAGGTTGATGGGACTGGACAGATGGCTCAGTGGTTAAGATCTAGAGGATCTGCCGGGCAGTGGTGGCACACACCTTTAATCCCAGCACTTGGGAGGCAGAGGCAGGTAGATTTCTGAGTTTGAGGCCAGCCTGGTCTACAGAGTGAGCTCCAGGACAGCTAGGGCTACACAGAGAAACCCTGTCTCAAAAAACCAAAAAAAAAAAAAACCAAAAAAAAAAAAAAAGGATCTAGAGGATCTGAGTTTGATTCTCAGTGCCCACATGGTAGCTTACAACTGTCCTTAACTTGAGTTCCAGGGGACCTAACTCCCTGTCCTGGCCTCCATTGGCATCAGGCATGCAAATGAAGCACAGATATACATAAAAGCAAAACACCATGCACATAAAATCAAAATGAAATTGGTATATATCATCAGGCGTGGTGGCATATAGCTTTAGTCCCAGCACTCAAAAGGCGAAGCAGGTGCATTCCTATCAGTCCAAGGCCAGCCTGATCTAAAAATACAAAGTATCTTAGTCAGGGTCTCCATTCCTGTACAAACATCACGACAAGAAGAAGTTGGGGAGGAAAGGGTTTATTTAGCTTACTTCCACATTGCTGTTGATCACCAAAGGAAGTCAGGACTGGAACTCAAGCAGGTCAGGAAGCAGGAGCTGACGCAGAGACCATGGAGAGGTGTTTCTTACTGGTTTGCTTTTTCTGGCTTGTTCAGCATGCTCTCTTATAGAACCCAAGACTTCCAGCCCAGGGATGGCACCACCCACAAGGGGCCCTACCCCCTTGATCACTAATTGAGAAAATGCCCCACAGCTGGATCTCATAGAGGCACTTCCCCAACTGAAACTCCCTTCTCTGTGATAACTCCAGCCTGTGTCAAGTTGGCACACAAAACCAGCCAGTACACAAAGCAAGAAAAGAGAAAATGAAACAAAAATTAGGTTGAGCCCAGTGTTTTATTCAGAATGAGTTCTATAAAACTGCATTAAAAGAAAAATGAGGTGAGACCATTGCGGGAACAAAGAAAGGGAGCAAAAGATTTAAGTATGTATTTGCCTCTATGTGAGACCTTGTAAAACCTGTAAGACATAACCAGAAATTATTTTACACAATTTAATTAAAATATTAGAGGACAAAAGGGTGAAGAAGGAAAAGAGAAACTTGGTTAAAAGTATAATACCTACATGTAACTATTGTACATATTCAAAAATATATGTTGTTGTGGGCTGAATGTTTGTGTCCAGCCAAAGTTCATGAGGGAACCTCAGCATGTAGGTGTGAAGAAGTGGGATCTCTGGGGAAGGGCCTGATGAGAATAAAGCCTTCAGAAAGTCTTTGACTTTTACTATAGAGGTGCCCCCTAGGAATGATTTGACAAATAGCCAAGTTAGATTGGACATTGTTTCCTGGCCTCCACCAATGTTCCAACATTCTAGTCAGTGCTGAGCTGACCCTGGGCTTGAAATTTCATAAAGAATATTACCTATTCAGATGAAATGCCTCCAGTGTTGTAAGAGAGATAGTGAAAGAAATCAGGCATTGCAGTTTACTGAATAAGAGTTAATAATCTCAGGGCAAGTTCAACAAAGTAAACTTAGAATTCTCATTACAGTCATGTATGGCA
>NW_022196894.1:41404324-41434742 GCF_008632895.1 Mastomys coucha | reverse complement strand
CTCTGCCTTCCAAGTGCTGGGATTAAAGGCGTGCGCCACCATGCCCTCAGACTACATTATTTAATAGAAGAAAGTTGGTGGGCTCCTCTGGTAAATGGAGGTCCTCCACAAATACTTAGAATTACGGCTGAGTCACAGGAATGTACAATGGTCTAGGAAGAAGGTGGGTTGTGGCTAGGAAGGAGCTAGAGTATTGTGGTTAGCAAGAATGGGACCCCTGGTGCATACTTCCACTAGCCCAGAAGAATAGCATAGTTGGGTGTTTACTAAGGGCTGGTGCTGGGTTATACAATAGACTAGAATTGGAACTATGATTACGGCATGAAGCCTTTATACCTGGCTTCTAAGAATAAGCTGACCTTATTTCAGTTGTAACTGCTGCCTAGTTCCTGTCAATTGTCATGTATATATTTTCTATTAGAGTACTTTAGATAAGGCTGACTTTATCTCAGTTGTAACCACTGCTTAGTTCCTGCCAATTCTCATGTACATATGTTTCTATAGAATCATTATGCATTGGATGACATCAATGTACCTTGACTGGTGTATTATCTAACTTCCTTTTGTCTTCTGTAATGACAATAAGAGTCTGATGCTTACTTTGAGAAACTACACTCAGATTCAACAGTCTCTTGTGTTCCTGTCTGTTTGTCACTTGCCAACTCCTTGCCCACCTGAATACTGGAACCCTGATTCTTCCTGGGTTGAAAGACCCCAACTGGGTCAGCCTGTGGCACCAAGGAACAAAATAATCTCAGATTGCAAACACTCCAACTCAGTAACATAAGACTGGATCACCTTCCCAAGTTACTAATCCTCTAGAATGTCATCTAGTGAGAGTGAGTTAGGTAAAATCCCATATGGAGAACTCAAAAGAATGATTAATTTCTCCTGATTGAGAACTTGAACAGCTGGATAAAATAAGGGAGGCAGTACAAGGTATGAAAAGGGATTTCAACATACAGATAGAAGTACTGGAGGAAAACATGTCTGAAATGCTGTGAATGAAAAAGATAGTAAGTCAAATGACATGCTCAGTGGGAAGTCTCAACACCAGACTGCATCAAGAAGAGTAAGGCATATCCAAGCCTGGAGAAGACATGGAGAAACTAAGAGAATGGAAGAACGAGACAGATAAAACTATGAGAAGGTACCAGGGGGAAGTCCAAGACGTAGGTGACCCACAGAAAAGAACAGATAATAGATATCGAAGAGGGAGAAGAATCTCATTCTAGTGGCACAGAAAAAGATATTCAAAAGAATCATAACAAAAAGTTTTCCAGAGTTAGAAACTGCAGATGCAAATACAGGAGGCATTTACAACACCACATAAAAAGGCCAGGAAAGAAGCTCCCCTGAGTGTTCTGAAAGCAACAATGAGAAACAACACATTGCATTTTCAACTGAACAGCTGATCCTTCAATTGGAACTTTAAAGGCAGGATGGTTTGGAGTGATGCCTACAAGTTCTGCAAGACAGCAATCACTAACTTACATGACTATATCCAGCAAGCTCTCTGTCATAACTGAAGGAAAAAAAACCAAAACTTTCCAACACAAAAACAGACTAAAGGATTTATGAAAACTAAGCAAGCACTTCCAAAGAATCCTTCAGACTGAAGATGAAAACAGTCTATCCATGAGTCCACAGAAAAGAATCAGCTATGCTCAAATAACAAACGGTTAAGCAAGAGAGGGAGAGGAAAAAAGAAGAATGCAAACACTCCAAATTAACCAAGTAATTAACAGGGGTTGATAGAGACCTTACAATAACATGTGAGAGAGGATTAGTGCTCTCTCTTCTATCAGAGGATAAGAGTTCGAAATCCCAGTACCCACATGGGTGACTCACCAGCACCTATAACTGTCTCCAAATAATCTGATGCTCCCTTTTGGCATGAGTGCACATTTAGGTGTGTACACACGTGCATACACAAATAAAAATAATAAAGTAATTATTTTAAAGTAGGAACACCATATGAACCCAGCATGCTACTCCCGAGCATACATCCACAAGGACTTTGTATCCAACTATAGAATCATTTGCTCATCAGTGTTGCTCTATTTACATTAACCAGTAAATGGAATCAGATTAGATCTTCATAAACTGATGGATAGTGAAAACATGGTGCATATACATAACAGATTTCCACTCAACCATAAAGAAAACATGAAATTATAAATTTTCAGGAAAATTGATAGATGTAGAAAATATTAAGTAAGGCTCAAGAAGGCCTTATATTTCATGTTCTTGCTCACATGTGGATCATGTTTCTAATTTTATATATGCATACTTTAGGCAGGGATGTGGCTGGAAGATGCAGGAAAGGAAGGGGAAAGGGGGGGGCACCTACTAGGTCCGAAAGTAACAAAAGAAACCTGCTGTTTTGTGCACAAAAAATACAATAACAGTAAATAAAAATTAATTTTTAAATGCAATGTTTATTTAGTAGATAAACTGTGTTTGTAATTATATATTTTTTAGTAGAAATATATCTCACTCGCCTCATTTAATAAAACTGATGCAATTGCACATTAAAAATAAACTATAGATCAGACACTAATAATACTCGCAACTAATGTTAGTGCATATTATTAACTGAGCAGTGTTCCACCAAAATTCTTTTGTTGTAAGGCAGGACTTTGGAAGATGACTAAGATAAGACTCTGGGGGAGGTAATTAAAATGAAATGAAGTACTGAGGATGCTCTTAGTTTGACCAGACTAGCATCCTTTTCAGAAGAGGGAATTTGGGCACAGAGGGACAACAGAGTTACAACCACAGGAACGGCCACCATCTGGCTGGTCTTAGCCTGGTCATTCTGACTCAATATCCTGACCATCAGAACTTTGTTTTGATAGCATATCCTTGGCTATCTCTGGAACACAACTTCTCAGTGTCTGAAGCTGCTGCTTGCTACTATAAAACTTTGTTTCCACACTGCTTGCTGCTTACAGGAGCTGGAACATGGTTCTCTTATTTTACTATGAAACTTTATTTCTTCATTCCCAGAACTTGTTTTACACTTTATAACTCTTTATAACTTCTTCTTATAGAATCCAGGACCACCAGACAGGAATGGTACCCTTCCATATTAATCGCTAAGAAAATGTCCTGCAGGCTTTCATATACCCTGACCTTACAGGGGTGTTTTCTCAACTGAGGCTCCCTTTTCTCCACTGACTCCAGCTTGTGTCCAAGTTGACGTAAAACTAGCCAGTATAATCAATGTCAATATTTGCTAAGGTGAAATGAATACTTCTTAGACACCAAGCATTGTTCCAACTGCTTTGAGAGACTCAGACCTTTTTTTTTTTTTTTTTGATTTTCAAGACAGGATTTCTCTGTGTAGCCCTGGCTGTCCTGGAACTCACTCTGTAGACCAGGCTGGCCTCAAACTCAGAAATCCACCTGCCTCTGCCTACTAAGTGCTGGGATTAAAGGCGTGTGCCACTACCGCCCGGCTGAGACCAGACCTATTAACATTCCATTAGGAAGTTGAGGGACCTGGAGTGGAGAGGTTAGATGGCATGGCCTAGATCTCACAGCTGGAAAGAAGTAAAATCTGGATTTGAACCCACTCATAATCCAAATTCACTCATGGTCCCTAACAATAGACTGGCTACTTTCATTGGGTTATCTGTACTGAAGGGAGCTCTGCATGGTAGCAAAAACAAGAGACACATATCCTTGTCCTCATGATGCTTTCAAAAAACCTTACAGGTTCCTTGAGAAATCAAGACTAATACAAATGAAGTAATTAGAAAAATCTGAGCAGACAGCCTGTAATTAGCTGTAATGCAATATCCCCATGGCTAAGAAAAGTGCTTCCTGGTAGAGGCCCTGAGACCTAACCCCCACCTCCAGAGCTATAATCACTCTTTTAAAAATTGAGAATCTGGGTCAGACAGGGCCCTGGGCTTGCAATCTGCTACTGTAATTCTCTCTTTCAAGGAATCCCACCTGACCAAATGGCACATCCACGAAATAGCTCTATAAAGCATTGTTGGACGTAATCTTTCTACTTTTATCAAGTAGATGAGAGAGCATTGTTTTAAATCTACATTAGTGGATCTCAAGCACCACAAGCCCTTTGGCCTTCATCCCCATCATCTCCCCAGGCTTCTATCAGTTCCTCAAGTTTGCCTGCTGCAGTTCATCTGAAACAGACAATGGGGAAGGAAAACTCAACCCCTGAAGCAAGAGGAATTTTCAGAGTTCATAGTGGTGGGACAAACTAATCCCAAATGTAGTGACTTAAAATAACAATGACATTATCCCCGTTTCTGCAGGTGAAAAACACTTGACTGAGAGTGTGTTAGTTTACCAAGGCTGCATAATGAAGCTCCACAAGGTACAAAGCAGAGACGTAACCACAGAAATAGATCCTCTCTCAGTCCTGGAGGCTGGAGTTCCAAGAACAATGTATTGGTAGGGCTGATTTCTTCCCAGGACTCTCTCCCTGGCTTGTAGATGGTGAGAACTCTAATCAGAAGTATTGGGTTTCTGAGTGTGAGTGTGAGTGTGTGTGTGTGTGTGTGTGTGTGTGTGTGTGTGTGTGTGTGTGTATGCAAGTGCGAGCGCGCCTAATATGTGTTTCTTGTGCTTTTCCTTTGTCTTTTTTTCTTCCGTTTTATTTCTTTGTCCTAATCTGGTCTGTCTATTTGTTTGTATTTCACCTTATTATTAATTACTTCCTTAGATGCTGACTTTCCTAATTAGAGAGAAAGGAAGGGTGTGAATATGTATAGATGGGAAGGTTTTGTGGGAGGGGAAACTATAATCAAAATATACTGTATGAAAAAAATCTATTTTCAATTAAAAAATTTAAAAACTAGTGAAGGATTAGGGTTTACCATATGACCCCAGTTTACTATGGTAGCCTCTTTAAAGACATCTCTACAGACACAGCAATAATATGAAAAACTGGGCACAAGGATTTTAACATAAAATTTTGCCAGGAGAGAAGACACTAGTCATCGTACACCAGAGCTTTCCCCTTACCCCTCTTGTGACATTCTCTGATATCCTTCAGCAAGACTCAGTTGGAAGATGAGCTGCCCAGATGCTCTAACAGGGGAGCACCCTGCATCTTAGTTGATTGTATGGGTTGATTTTCTCATCACAGTGATAAAATAACTGAAGAAGCAAGTTGAGAAGGAAGGATTTACTTTGGATCACAGTTAGAACACACAGTCCATCATGGCAGAAAAGCATGGTGGGAATATGGCTACAGCAGCAAGGATTTGTGCCAAGACTTATATCTTAGTGGATCAGGAAAGCAACTAGAAGTCATGCCATGCTGTAACCATGCTCTCAGCCACCCATTTCTTCCAATGAAGTCCCACTTCTTAGAGAGTTCGTCCATCTCTACAACCTCACAAAGCAGTGTCCCCACCTGGGGGCCAAGTGCCCACATTCACGAGTGTCTTAGAGTTTCTTTTGCTGTAAAGAGCCACCATGACCACAACAACTTTTATAAAGGAAAACTTGAATTGAGGATGGCTTGAAGATTCAGAGGTTTAGTTCATCATCATGATTGGTGGGAAGCACAGTAGCACATTGGCAGACGTGGTGCTGGAGAAGAAGCTATGGGTTCAACATCTGGACAGGCGGGCAGCAGGAAGTAAACTAGCTTGAACATCTGAGACCTCAAAGCCCACAAGTCACACCCTTCCTCCAATAAAATCACACCTACCTCAACAAGGCCACACTGCTTAATAGGTCCACCCTGTGGACCAAGTATTCAGGTCTGTGGCACAACCCCTGCCGATTTCCATTCTCTCTCCCTAACTCTCCCTACATCTGATCCACTAGGATCTGAACTAAAATTCCTTATCTGTAAAATCTGTTTAATAACCTCAAATGGCTGCTTTCAGGACCAAAATTTTAGATGAGTTAAAATTAACAGAATTACCACACAAACATAAGTACCCTGACCGTCCTTGTCTTAGTCAGGGTTTCTATTCCTGCACAAACATCATGACCAAGAAGCAAGCTGGGGAGCAAAGGGTTTATTCAGCTTACACTTCCACATGGCTGTTCATCACCAAAGGAAGCCAGGACTGGAACTCAAGCAGGTCAGGAATCAGGAGCTGATGCAGAGGCCATGGAGGGATGTTACTTACTGGCTTGCTTCCCCTGGCTTGCTCAGCTTGCTTTCTTATAGAACCCAAGATTCCCAGCCCAGGGATGGCACCACCCACAATGGACCCTCCCCCCTTGATCACTAATTTCGAAAATGCCCCACAGCTGGATCTCATGTAGGCACTTCCCCAACTGAAGCTCCTTTCTCTGTGATAACTCCAGCTTGTATCGAGTTCACACACAAAACCAGACATTACAGTTCTATAACTTTGTCACCACAGAAACAAAAAATAATAGTAACTTCTAAACTTCAACTCTGTGTGAGTATGATCCAGGAAACAATAAATGTTCTGAATGGAGAGGTGGTGACCTGTCTCCCTTCTACCCAGTGAACGAACTTCACTGTCCAGAAATCATTAAAGCCTCCCCAGTCCTATTTTTTTTCCCATCACAAGTCTTTTTTCTAGAAGTTACCATATGAAGTAGTGGGTTTCATTATGGTTTTTTCACAATATATGTTGTTGGCATTATATTTTGTTCTTTTTTTAAGAAAAGATTTATTTATTGTTATATGTAAATACACTGTAGCTGTCTTCAGACACACCAGAAGAGGGTGTCAGATCTCATTACAGGTGGTTGTGAGCCACCATGTGGTTGCTGGGATTTGAACTCAGGACCTTTGGAAAAGCAGTCAGTGCTCTTACCCGCTGAGTCATCTCTCCAGCCTCTATTTTGTTCTTATTTATTCCCCTCTCCCATCCTTTTGTACTGCCCATCTCAGCTGATTTTGTGTAATACATTTCCACCACCCCTGCCTTTCTCCACATTCTCCATTCCTTTAAGATTTTTCTTTCTCTCTCAGTTCCCTTTCTAGGAGTCTTAGGGTCACACTAAGAGATTCCTGGGAGTTTCCATCGCCTTAGGTTTCTAGCTCATCCCAGAGGTGCCTCCCCTCTCCATTCCAATTGTCTCTCCAGGTACTCCCTCCCTTTGTGCTCCCTCCACCTGATCCCTCCTGTTCCCAAACCCACCCACTCCCATTCAGTCCCCACCCCACCCCAGTCCATCCATAATGTCTATTTCCCCTTCTCAGTGAGATTCTCAAATCCCCCACTGAGCCATCTTTATTACTTCGCATCTTTGGGTCTGTGGATTGTAGCATGGCTATCCTTTACAGCTAACATCCACTTATAAGTGAGTGTCACTCTCCACCCCCTACTCCCACTCCCATGGCTCTCCCACCTCCACCTCTACCTCCACCCCATATCAAGTTGCTGCTGGACTTGGTGTATCCTCTTCCACTGAGGCTAGTCCAGGTAGACCATTGAGGGGCAGAGGATTCACAGACAGGCAGGCAACAAGACTCAGGGACAGCCCCTGCTCCAGTTGTTGGGGGACCCACATGAAGACCAAGCTGCTGATCTGCTACATATGTGCAGGGGGCTTAGGTCTATCAATTGGTAGTTTCTCAGAAGTTTGGGAATAGTTCTACCTCAAGACCTGGTTATACCACTTCTGGGCATATATCCAAAAGGTGTTCCACCATCCCACAAAGACACTTGCTCAACTAGGTGTGTGCTCACCCTTTGGTTGGTGATTCAGTCCCTGGGAGCCCCAAAGCGTCCAGGTTAGTTGACTCTGTTGGTCTTCCTGTAGATTCCCTGTTCTCTTCAGATCCCTCAATCCTTCTCCCACCTCTTCCCTAAGATTCCCCAAGCTCCATTTTTTTTTGTTGTTGTTTTTTTTTGTTTGTTTTTTTTTCCCCCAAGCTCCATTTAATGTTTGACTGTGAGTCTCTGTATCTCTTTCCATTGGCTTCTGGATGGAGCCTCTTAGAGGACAGTTATATTAGGCTCCTGTCTGTAAGCATAACAGAGAATCATTAATAGTATTAGGGATTGGTTCTTGCCCATGGAATGGGTCTCAATTTGGGCCAGTCATTGGTTGGCCATTCTTTCGGTCTCTATGTCCCTGAACATTCTGTAGTCAAGACACATTTTTGGTTGAAGATTTGGTGGGTGGGTTGGTTTCTTTATTCCCTCCACTGAGAGTCCTGCCTGGTTACAGGGAGTGGACACCTTAGGATCCACTGCTAGGAGTCTCAGCTAGAGTTGACCTCATAGATGCTCTGGGGCCTTTCCCCATCACAGGTCTCTGACACATCCTAGAGATTGACCTTCTCCCCACCCACCAATGTCCACTCTGGAAATCAATTGGTAGTTTCTCAGAAGATTGGGAATAGTTCTACCTCAAGACGTAGTTATACTACTTCTGGTTCTACCTCAAGACTTAGTTATACTACTTCTGGTTATATACCCAAGAGATGTTCCACCATCCCACAAGGACCCTGCTCAACTATATTCGTAGCAGCTTTATTCAGAATAGCCAGAAGCTGGAGACAATCCAGATGTCTCTCATCCAAAGAATTGATACAGAAAATATGGTATATCTACACAATGGAATACTACCCAGCCATTAAAAACAAAGATATTATGAATTTCACGGGCAAATGGATGGAAGTAGAAAATAGCATCCTGATTGAGGTAACCAATCTTTATTTATAGGACATGACAGGGTACGAAATTCCACATAGAAATGAACTCAGAGGACAGCTTCATAGAGTATGTACAGTTTACAATTATTCAAGTATAGTTTCTTTTGTAAAAAGTGCTACAATAACAAACCACATTTAAAAATAGTTCTTAGTAGAGAAACAGTAAGACAAATTTATGAGAACATAGACTAGCACAGCACATAGCTAACTACTTTGTGCCTTGGCTGGACATTAGAAGTTAAAGGTCCCCGGAGCTCCATCCTGAACTTGGAAGGTGAATCCTTCAGAGGTAGTTTCTAGCACCACATTTTGATCTTCCTCTTCCTCCACTGAGAAGTACTTCTCAATTAAGTTTAATGACGCCTTGTATACAGACTCATTTTCATGGCTCTGTAGTGCTTCAATTTTATCCAATTTTAGCCTCCACACTCTTCAGTCATTATACTGAGTTTTTCTGTCTCACCTAGTTTCTCCGCAGTCTGAAAGATATTGGAAATGGCATCAAGAATAACCTGAATAATCTTGGTATCTTTTGCACTCAAGAGGTTCATCAGAGATTCTATTATTCCACAGTGAACAAGATACACAATCTGTTCAACAGTCCCACCGCTGGTATAATTGGTTCTAGCCCTTCTGCATCTTAAAGTCTGCCTTAGAGAGGACACCAACAAGAAACAGGACTAGGCCGTGATTCACAACTCGCTGTATCTGGTCCTGGCGTCCGGCTGTAGTGTTGGACATTGTCCATGTGGCCTCCTTCTGAATATTAGTTTTGGGGTTTGTTAGCAGGCTGGGAAAGATGGCAAGTGCTCCTGCATCTATCACTTTCTGAGTGATAGATCTGTCCCAGTGACAATATTCCCTATGGCTCTTAGTGCGGGAGTCACAATGGGCAACTCAGTAGCTCCTAGAAGCTTCACACGTTGGAGAACCACTCCTTTCTTCACAACCATCTCAATGCACTCATTTGGAGCATCAGTCAGGTAGGAAATAGCCCAGCAGGAGTCTGCTAATACTTCTGGATCACTGTGGTGCAGGAGTCGAACTAAAGTAGGAAGAATCTGCTCGACAGCGTCTTACATACTCACCTGTAAGTTGATATTAGCCATAAAGTACAATATATACAACCATGCTATAATCAACAGACCCAAAGAAGCCAAATAACCAGAAGGATTCAATGGAGGACGGCTGAATCTTTCTCAGAAGGGGACACAAAACAGAGACCAGAGGTCAACAGAAAGAAGGAATGAGGTGGTAGAGGGGATGGAGAGGGGAGTAGGGCAGGAGGGGGAGATCTTTTCCATGATTTTTTTAAAAATATGATTTATTGTTATAAATAACTTGGCAAATAAAAAAAAATCACACACTAAAATTAACCAGACCCAAAGTCTACACATTTTAATGAGAGTTCTATATATCTAGAGTAGCCATTTGGATGGAAGCTGTGCAGCTTTATACTGGATTTTTCACTTTCACTACCAAGTATGTTTTTGTGCACGTATCCACCACCAAAGATGAAAACTCCAAGACACATGACACAGTCAGAATTAGAACAGTTTGCTTTATGTTCTCTCTCATAGCTCACGTCCATTGCCTGTATTTGGTACTCTCATCTCCTAATATATAGCCTTTCTGTTTCTCATTTCTGACATTACACTATTGGCTAGTATCTGAATATAAAGGAGAAGTGAGATTAAGAGACCTCACTTAATAGTATACATCCTAAGTCTACTCATTTTCCTGCAAATTTTGTAAATACATCTTGTGGTGTGTGTGTGTGTGTGTGTGTGTGTGTTTTAAAAATACTTAAGCTATATTTTGGGTGGTGAGACAGCCCCATGAGTAAAGGCATCTGTTGACAATCCTTATGATCCAAGTTTGATTCCCAGGACCCATATGGTAGGAGTGACATAACCCTCCCAGGATGTCCTCTGACTTCTGCACTTTGGTGCACATCTTTGCACAGACTCGGGAACATTTTAAACAAAACCTAAAATGGTAAAGTAAGATAAGGATAAGACACCCTTATACATATGGATAGAAACTTCATTGGAACAAAGTTTTCTTTATTTGGCTTTTGTAGATTTTCTGTCTCCTCCCCCCACCCCATTCCTTGTTATTGCACATAAATAGGAGATTTCTTTCAAAACAGCTGTTAAGTAGTTAATGGTTGCATAAAGAGAGACTATGTGTTTATTTATACTAATTTTATATACTTCCAGCTTACAAAAGTGTTATTGTTAATGGTATTTTTTTTTTTACCAGAGTCTTTAACATACACACAATCAGCTATAACTAGAAATAGTTCTATTTCCTTGTTTCAAATTATACCTCCAAATGCTGGTCTTAACCGGATTGCCTAGTACTCCTGGCATTTCATTCCTGATTTTATGGAAATACCTATAGCCCTATAGTGTTTTTGCCATCAAGAAAGATACTAGCTTTGGAACTACTTGAGTATATGTAATTATGTGAACGAAAAAAAGAATGCATTCATTTTTATTCTATTGGGCTTTTAAAAAAAATCAGTCATGCTTACTGATTTTTTTCAGGATTTCTATCACAATAAAATGAAATGATCATGTGTTCTAAAATATAAATGTAATAATAAATATTAATGGATTTCTCAGTTTTAAACCTTTCTCAACATCCTAGAATGAACCCTACCTTATCATTGTATGTTTTGTTTAATATGTTCCTGGGTCTGTGTAAAGGTGTATTTTTAAAGATTTTTTTTCTCAATATTTGGAAGATGGCGGTTTAGTTTTCTTTTATTGCTTTTAATCTTAATCATTTAATTTTTAGTTCTTCTCATTGAACTAATTAGGACCATTTCCTCTATGTTTTATCTGTATGCTTTAAGTAACAGAGAAAGAACTTGGTCTTTAAAGGTCTTAGTCCCCCTGGGAAATCTTCCAGGCTTGCCATTCTCCTCATTTTGAGGAAAGGAGCCCTCGGTGATGAAGGGTTGTTCTACGGGAATGTCTACTTGTGCCTCAATCCCAGAACTAGGTGTCCTGGAAGACTATAAAGAGTAGGAAATAGCTCCAAAGGGTAAAAAGGAAGATGGGGGTCGTCACACCTGAGAATCTCGAGGAGAAAGACCAAATCCACAATCATTTAGTTGAAGCAAGCTCTATTAAATACTGGCGAGGAAGATGAAAACTGTCCAGGTCCATACCCAGGAATACCAGAGAAACACCACCGAATTAGGTCATTTGGGTGTTTCTAAAGGCACACTCACAAGGCCAGGTACTTCTTACCTTTGTCCAACCGGAGGCTAGCATACATCCTGACGCACTTCCTGCCTAAGCACCGCCCTCCTATTTGTGATCAAGAACATCCAGTGCAGTTGGGTCAACCAAACTTGTTTAGAGAGGTGAAACTGTGGCTTGTTATCTTGCATGGGCATCAGCCTCCAGCATCTCAGGAAGTATCTGCCCCAGGGCAAGGGGTTTACAGGTTAGCACCGTTTTTTGTGTTATGGATCTCTTAGGCACAATAGTTAAAACCTAAAACATATCTTTGGCTCTCGCACGGTAAAAGCGGTTTGGTAGGAAACAGCGACAAAGATTATTTGCCTTACCAAAATTGGGGCAGATTATGAACCTTCTAAACCCATCTGTACACTCTCCTGTAAAACCCAGTGTTAGCCAAGGACCCTAAACACTCACATGCCTAGCTAGACTCCTCCTTCCCTTTGTGTTGGACCACACTGTTTCTCTGGTCTGTCTCCTTCATCGCTTCTCAGGTTGGTATCTGGTCCTCCTCTACTGTCACCTGCAAGAAACCTGTTAGGCAGGTTTAGGAAGAACTCTGCTTAACCTGGGGCTGCCTCAGTGCCTTCCAGGGGCTGTGGGGTCTGGTTCCCTGGTTGTTTCTTCCCACTAGCACACGCTGTATTTGGAGTTGATGCCAATTCTTTCCGGCACCCTGCCCCATTTGCCTTGCAAAGCCCCATTTGTCCATTTGTCCTGATAAAGTTCACCTGGCTGAGCCCTTGTAAATGCATTGAATAGGTTTGTTTGTTTGTTTGTTTTTTCTAATTATGTGACACTGTCAGGCAGTTTCAGGAAGAAAAAGGAGAGGCTAGGAGAGGCTGAAGCTGAGGAGACAGGGTTAGCTGCCTGTTCCCAGCCGACTTTTCCCCAGACTCTGCATGCCCGCCAGTTCTAGGGCTTTCTGTCCTGTTTACATTGCTGGGAAGACAAAGAAACTCTGAGCCCAGTGAATTTGGCACCTTATGGGAGTGGTGGGAATCCAGTCCTCTCTCCTTGAGGGAACTAGACCAACAAAGTCAGCAATCCACAGTTCTCTTGCCTGTGAGCCAGAGTCAGCCATAGGTTACAGGGCTCACAGACTTATTCCTAAGCCCCAGCACCCTAAACATTCCTTTTGGGTTACGTCTCTGATTTGCTGAGGTAGCTTTGGGTGTACTCCCTTGGGCAGACATCTCCATCAGGAGGTAGCTTTGTAATAGATATGGGAGGAGGACAAGGGATGTCTTCCTAGGGTTGAGAATAGCTTGGGCTCATCTTTTCTGTCTTTGCATCCTGCAGGGTGGCAAGGTAAATAGAACCTTTTGCTGTCCTCTGCCACAATACAGGGGGGTACCAGGAGGTCCTAGCACCTGGTACGAATAGAATCCCTGGTCCCTATGTCCTCAGAGTTGTTTCTCTTTGGTTAGAGGCAGAGACCTGAAAGATGGGAAAAGCTAGAAGAGGTCTGGAGCTGCAGCCACTGTTTCTAAGCTGGGGGTGGGGTGGGGTGCTGAGAGCTGAAGCCCCAAGATACCACTGAGTGAACCCTTCAATTGTTTCCTTGTACAAATAACCAGCCTTGTGGAAGGTGTGGCCACTCGTGCCTCCCCTTTCCCTCTGAGACATTGCATCTGCAGATTCAGGTTCTTAGGTCTGGTCCCTAAAGGAACTGGCTGGGGCTTAAAGCTGGTTCTGGAGAGACTGGCTGTGACCAGAAATCTGGGTTTTGTTTTACATTTAGACAGGTACTTCTTGCCCCTTCATGGCAAACATGAAACTCTCCTCGAGGACGTACCCTCCCCGAGGATGTACCCTACCCAGCTTGCTGCACAAAGGCTGACTAGACCTACTTAGTCCTCTGGTTCAGTAGTCAGGAGGGACGAAGGAAGCACGGGGCTCATTTTAGAAATTGAAGTTAGACTCTGACTGGACTCAAAAGGTCACATTTTGCTTTAGGAGCCACTCACTTTCCCCAAAGCAGACCAGACCTGCTTTCCTGATTTTTAAAGCATGCCAAACAAGGATGATTTGGGTCCCTAGATATTTGGCTCTACAATCTATTCATTGGTACCCCTAACTGTCTCTGAAGACCAACACTGATTGATGCGGTCTATGTTCCTTTTCAGAAAAAGGCCTTTAAAAAAAAGATTTATTATGTCTATATATGTGAGTAACTGTGTTAGTATCTGTCACCTATGTGTGGGTGCCCACCGAGGCCAGAAGAGGGGACTTGATCCTTTAGAGTTGAACTTACATGCAGTTGTGAGCCACCCTGATACACGTGCTAGAAACCAACCTCTGGTTCCATGGAAGAGTAGTGTGTGCTCTTAACTGCTGAGCCATCCCTCCAGCAGCAGCAGAAAAGTCTTAAAAACATTTTTACATATATTTGTGTATGTATGTGCATATGTTTGGGTAAGTGGGATAGGTGTGAGGATACACACAGGCCACATCTGAGTACGGAGGTGTCTTAGTTAGGGCTTTTCTGCTGTGAACAGACACCATGACCAGGGCAACTCTTATAAGGACAACATTTAATTGGGGTTGGCTTACATGTTCAGAGATTCAATCTGTTATCATTGAGACAGGAACATGGCAGCATCCAGGCAGGTGTGGTACAGAAAGAGCTGAGAGTTCTACATCTTCATCTGAAGGCTGCTAGCAGAATACTGACTTTCAGACAGCTAGGAAGAGGGTCTTAAAGCCCACCCCTACAGTGACATACCTACTTCAAATAGGCTACACCTACTTGAATAGGGGCACACTTTCTAATAGTGCCCCTCCCTGGGCCAAGCATATACAAACCATCACAGGAGGTCAGAGGACAAACGTGGGAGTCAGTTCTTTTCTTCCACTATATGGGTACCAGTGACCCAGCTCAAGTTATCATGCTTGGTGATGCCTACTCTTAACTACTGAGCCTTCTCTCTGGGCAAGAAGAAGTCTCTAACTTTTCCTTTTTAAAACCAACTCTTATGTTTTTTGCATTTCTCAAATGGGACAAATCTACTTTCTTTTGTTTCTACCCATATCATGATACAAAAAACAGACTGTTAATTGTATAGCCTTTTTCTGTGTTGTGTTCTTCCAACCAGCCCTTGCAAGACCATCTTGTCTAGCCCCAGCATCTTACCCTGAATATGTATAGGGACTTACTGTTTTTTCAGCTGAAGGCATTTGGATGTTAAAAAGTGGTGCAGAGGCTGGCTTTAGTGGTGGAGCATGCCTTTAATTTCTTCACTCAAGGAAACAGAGGCAGGCAAGAAGATCTCTGAGTTTTCAGGCCAGCCTGATCTACAGAGTGAGTTCCAGAACAGTGAAGGCTTCACAGAGAAACCCTGCCTCAAAGACAAAACAACAACAACAACAAAAACCAAAGTGATGGAGATGTGTTTTTATGTAAGCCTTGAAGGCTGTGGAGAAGCTGGTAAGTCAAACATTCTTTACAGGTCTAGAGGAGGGGCATAGGGTGCAGGAGTCACTGTGTAGGTTTGTGAATGAGCAGAACCCAGGGAGGGGAGGACGCTGACCTGAGATAGGGAGACCCCACATACAGAAGAGAGGGACAGAGGCCTGGATGTTGAGAATCATTTGTGCACTGGCTGGCTGGGCAAGACATGGGGCTTTGGATCTCCTCTGTTGGGAATGCAGATTTTCAGGATGTACACCATGGGACATGGCCAATATAGCTCTGCCAAGAACCCAGGTGACAGTTGATGGTATCCCCTCTATTCCCTCCCCTAGTGGCTTTACAGAGACCAAGCGTTGTCAACTCTGAGTGCTGAGCAATTCTTGTTCAGAGCCTGATGCTCTGTAGGCACCCAGGACCTTTTAAGTGAAGGAAAGGATGGAGGGAGAAAGGGGATGGGGAGAGAAAGAAAAGATGACATTCTAGTTTCGTTTCTGTTGCTACTGCCCTGACAAAAAGCAACTTAGAGGAGAGGGGGCTTATTTTAGCTCACAATGCCAGGTTACAGTCTGTTAATGTGGCAGGAACTTGAAGTGGCAGGGTAGGGCAGGGCAGGGCAGGGGAGGGGAGGATAGAGGAGGGGACTGACTCATCAGAAATAGTTCTTCAGAATCCTGTGCATCATCTACATGGCCTTGAATGATTTAGATAAAAGTTGGTGTTTCAAAAAGTGCATCAAGATAACTTAAAAACAACAGATTGGCTACCTAAGTAGTCAATCTACAAGTTGTCCAAGACCCGTATATCTCTAACCACATGTTTTATTTGTTTTTACAGTGTGTTTCCTTCATGGCCTTTCTTGTGGCTCACCCTATGCGGCTTGTGTACTTGTTAAGAAAACATTATGCATTCAACACTGCTCTTACCGAAGTCAGTTTTTCCGAGACCCTCTTGTCACAGGCTCTGTTTCACCTTACACCTGCAGTGGGCCAGTTTCAGTTGGTGGAGAGCCCACATCCACTTTCCTGTAGGCCTCTGGTTAGAAGCATGCATGGCTGGCTGCTCCTGGTCTGGGTCCAGGGGCTAACACAGGCTGCCTTCCTCACGGCAGGTAAGGCTTACAGGTGTAGCAGAGCTGAGAGGAGGGCTTGGCACAGACGCCAGGGTGCTCAGTAGAGAAGGCTCTGAGTATATGCCTGTATGTATGTCAGGTTCTGTATATGTGTGTGGTTCTGTGGCTCTGTGTGACCACATGGGATGAGGCAATTGCTGAGAAAGGGATGTCCGCATGTTTGGGACTGCAGAGGGAGGACTCCATAGATCCTCTGGGTTAGGGACTCTGACTGGCCAGCTGTTCAAGACAGAAGCTGGGGAATAGACTAAGATGGGAGCCAAGCAACCTCCTGGAAACCCACTCCTCTCCTGCTCCATCTTTTTTATTTTCTGTTTCTGAGAACTTCTAGAAAAATATTCCAGCTAGTTCTCTGTTGATCAGAAATACCTGCTTCCCACTCACAGTCTACCACTAACACCCCTCCTCTCTCTCCCCTCCTGTCCCCTCTTTTCCTCCTCTCCCTTCCTGTCCTCTCTCCTGTCCTCTCTCCTCTCTTCTCTTCTCCTGTGTTCCTCTCCTCTTCTACTCTTCTGTCTTCTCCCCCTTCTTCTCTCCCCTCTCCTCTCCTCCCCTCCTGTATTCTCCCCTCCCTTCCCCTCCTTTTATGTTTCCCTCCTCTCCCCTTCCCTTCCTTCTCCTTTCCCTTCTTTCCCTCTTTCTCATCTCCTCTCTTTCCCTTCCCTCTCTCTTTTACTTTAGTTTGTTTCTTTAACAGATACAGGGACTTACTATATTTCCAAGGCTGGTCTGGAATTCACTATGATCCTCCTGCCCCAGCCTCTCATGCACTGGGATTAAAAACATATGCTGCTACTTCTGGCTGAGAAGTAGAGTTTCTTGTCAGGTTTCCTTTCTCTGTGATCTCTCTGTCTCTCTGTCTCTCTGTCTCTCTCTCTCTGTCTCTCTCTCTTTCTCTCTCTCTTTCTTTTTCTCTGTCTCTCTCTCTTTCTCTCTCTCTCTCTCCCTCCCTCTCTCTCTCTTGCTGGTTTTTCCTCAAAACATAGGGCTAGACACAAGACTAGACTGCTGGAACCTAGAGAGAGAGAAGCACAAGATATGTTGGTGTAGGGCTTCTATTCTAAGTGGCAAGGTTAAATAAGTCCATGAAAATAATCAACCACCTAGCCAGGAAGCTGAGCAGAACATCCCAAGTGGACAAAGTGCTAGAAGTCATGTCATAATGAACCAGGCATTTAATAAGACAACATTTAATAATCCATAACATGCAGGGAGAAAGGGAGGGCTTAAAAGCTAGGGTCCTCGAGGTGGGGGAATAAGCACAGCTCTGACCAGTGGGTAAAGATGAGGCAGGGAGGCAGAAGCAAGCTCCAGAAGCAGCCACGGTGAGCTGGATGGGAACGGAGGTCATGGAAAAGGGCAAGCAGATGGGAAAGGAAACAGGAAGCAATGATGGTCTCTATGGGGACGTCAGCATAGACTGCACACTATGGAACTCTGTTCCTAAAGTCAGATCTGGACTCTGAACCCTCTGGGATTCTTCAGGAAGGTTGAAGGGCAGCTGCTGGCCAGAGACTCATGTGTGTTTTTGCCTTACCCATAGGAGCCACGGCAGGCACGATAGAGACAAAGGGGAACATCTCTGCAGAGGAAGGTGGCTCTGTCATCTTACAGTGTCACTTCTCCTCCGACACAGCTGAAGTGACTCAAGTTGACTGGGAGCAGCGGGACCAGCTTCTGGCCATTTATAATTTTGACCTAGGGTGGTCTGTCTCTTCAGTCTTCAGTGAGCGGGTGGTTCCAGGCCCCAGCCTAGGCCTCACCTTCCAGTCACTGACAATGAATGACACAGGAGAGTACATCTGCACCTATCATACGTATCCTGATGGGATTTACAAGGGGAGAATATTCCTGATGGTCCAAGGAAGCTCAGGTATATCCTTTGAAACAGGGTAGTAGTGGACCACTTTCTCTTATATAGAAAACACCACCCTGACACACTCTAGGAAATAGAGTGTCTCAACTTGGAGTACTTTGAACTCATTAGAGGAACTTTGGGGGCATAGTAAAGATAGAGCAACTGAAGCTGATGAAATTAAAACCTTGTGGGGGCCAGAGCTAGGAACTGATACGTTCCAGAAACATCCAGCTGAGTCTCATGTACGACCACTGATTTTGCATAGGAAATCCATCTTATCTTAAGTGATAAGACTTACGGATGAGGTCATACATGAAAGGTGCTCATTTAATGACTTAGTATCAGTCATGCAAATTAGAATTAGCTCTTAAGTTTGAGATGATTTAAAACAGGCCACAGCATGTGCTGGTCAAAATGTATAATAGTCACCCATCTTTGCATGATGAAGCTTCAAAGTTTCCAAGTGTCCTCATGATTATTCTCCTACAATCATAAGCCAATTTTACTGAGGAAAGGGATTATGAAAATCATATCCGAGAGATAGTTTAGCAAGGTAGTAAAGTGATCAGCCTCTGATGCCAGACAGCCTAGGTCCAAACCTTGTTGATGGACTTATTTGTCCAGTGAGGATGGGTGTAAGATTTTATGAGCTGCTAATGTGGGCTTGAACAACCTACTATAAGAAAAAGCCCTAGGCATGGTTCCTGACCTCTGACACTTCTGTGATGTTCTCCCCGTAGTGGCTCAGTTCCAGATTGCCTTGCTTGGAGGAACCATGGCAGGTGTGCTGGGACTCATTTGCTTAATGGTCACAGGAGTACTGGCTAGAAAGGTAAGGAAGGGATAGGACACAGCCTGTCTCTGTCCCCATCACCCCATTCTGTCCCCTGGTGACTTCTGATTCCCTTTCTACTCAGAGAACTGCTCATGTGATCTCTGCCCTTGTTCCTTGTGCCTTTTCACGGTTCCCGTCCTGTGGTTTAATGCACTATTTATTTTACGTTCATTCTGGTCCCTCCTCCAGGCTGCGAGTTCCCAGGACACACCTACATTTTGCCCATCTTACTGTCTCTCCCAGTTGCTAGTTGCTGCCTGTCCGTTAAGCCACTGCTCTGAGAGTTCACCTCCTATGAGTTTGGTGCACAATAGAGGGTGTGTACTGGGTGCTGGGGCTCTCGTAAGTCCTTTAGTCTTTACAACCCATTTGGCTGCACTGGGCTTCCCCATATTACTGTAGGTTGAGAAATTAGCTTTCCAAACTCGGGGAGTGGAAGACACGTGGCAAAATCAGACATTTACTGCCTTGAGTTTAAGAGGCCATAGGGTAGAAGAGTTGGGGGAGGGGCACTGGAGGGAGGATTTTAAGTTTCTAGCTGGGCACTGACTGCACGATTTTAAGCTCCTTGCTTAACTTTCCAAGGTCTTCATTGCTTTGTATGTAAGATGGGAAGTTACAGTTCTGTCCTATATCACAAAGTTGTGATACATGGCTGTCAGGTGTCAGGCTTTCTCAGTAATTCTTGCTGTCTTGTAACTACTGTCTGTGACAAGCTAAAATATCCTCAATCCATTTTGGTCTGGTTCCTTGGCATTTTAAACCAGCCCAGCTCATCTACTTCAATTCACTATGAAAACATTTTAGAGAATGCAGCCTGTGATGTGTACACTGCTTTCTACTTTCCTGAAATTTTCTTCGCTTTGTCTCCCACTGTGTTTCCTAATACTTCACCTTGCTGGCCCTAGGCTAACTCTCAAGATGTCTGTGGAATGAAGGATGTCTTATTATTAGCTTTTTAAAGATTTATTTATTGGTTTATATATATTATATTTTAACTTCAATATATTCAATATATAATCTTATATTTATATACATTGTATTTTAATTTATATATATTAAATATATATTGAAATTAAAATATAACCATATTGTTTCCCCTTCCCTATCTTCCCTCTTGCTCCCCACTCCCCATTTTCCTTATGATCTTGATCTCATACTGTTCTCTTTTTTTTAGTTGTTTTTTTAAATTTCTTTTTATTTTGTCATATTCTTTAAAATTTATAAAATATTATAACAATAAAAATGAGTATTATAAAAATTGTTTGATATAAAACAATAATCAATTGAAGTCTTATATAGATGCTTGTCTATAGCAATACTGAAAAATACATGTTTTCTCAATATAAATTTTAAATAACTCCAAGCATGTAACTGTATATTTTAAAATAATACATCACTACTAGTATTTTTTAAGTGAACATAAATAGATAAAGTCTTTTTGTTTGTTTGTTTGGTTGGTTTTGTTTTTAGTAGAGCTTAAAATCTTGGCTCTTACTAGATTTTACATGCCCAAAATAAGAACAATTTTTAGACATTGGAGTTCATTGTAATAAGGCCCTCACATCACCAAAGGATTTTACCTCCATAGTGCTAAGCTAAGAGTTGATAGCTCTGCTGCACCAAGGAATGAATTGTAGGCATGATTTTTGGATACGGTTTCCTGCTATGGTCAAAGCTAATTGACTTGAGTGACTTTATTCTCAGCCAACAGGGAACAGGCTACATTCATTTAAGAAATGGTGTGTGTATTAAGATGGTCTATCGATAAAGTCATTTACCAACTGTTTCAATGAACAATGGTTCTGCTTGGAGGGTGGAACAGACATTAGGTGAGGGTAAGAATCTGGTTCACTAGCTGTGATGATTTTGAAAAGCATTCATCTCAGAGAAAGAGTAACTTATAAAGTCCTCTTCTTCAAATTTGATACAATAGTTACAAACATCAAGCAAAGCATTCAGTCTCATTCTTTGTTGTTCTCTTACAAGCCATCTCCCAAGTTAATTGTCTACGTTTCTTTTGGCTGTATAAATAAATACTTTTGAAATATGTAAGCTGTTCTGAAAACCATAGTATAGTGTAAAAATATCAAATAAACAATCCTACTAATAGAGAGGCTGAAATAGGAGAAGCCTGATTTCAAGATCATTATGTGATACACAGCAAGACACTGTCATGTACAAACAAGCAGAAAGTATATATGGATTGTACAATATTGAACCTATTTCTCTAGTTACTAAATTAGAGAGACCCCTGAATGACAGCCAACAAATTTCTAATTCCTCATATTTTTGGATTTCAATCGATTAGGATATGTTGGTAATATTAATTTTCCTATTAAAAGATATTAAGAAAAAGTAATTGTTACTTCCTGTTATTTTTGTTGTTAGAGGTAGAATTAGGTTTGTGTGGGTTTGTTGAAAGATTACTTTCTTGCTTCTTATAGGGTGTAGTTTTGCTCCTTATGTTGGTGTTTTCCATCTATTATCCTTTGTAGGGCTGGATTTGTGGAAAGATACTGTGTAAATTTGGTTTTGTTATGGAATATCTTGTTTTTTCTATCTATAGTAATAGAGAGTTTTGCTGGGTATAGTAGCCTGGGCTGTAATTTGTGTTCTCTTAGGATCTGTATGAGATCTGCCAAGGATCTTCTAGCTTTCATAGTCTCTGATGAGAAGTTTGGTGTAATTCTGATAGGCCTGCCTTTATATATTACTTGACCTTTTCCCCTTATTGCTTTTAAAATTCTTTGTTTAATGCAATTGGTGTTTTGATTATTATGTTATAGGAGGACTTTCTTTTCTGGTCCAGTCTATTTTGAGTTCTGTAGGCTTCTTGTATGTTCATGGGCATCTCGTTCTTTAGGTTAGGGAAATTTTCTTTTATAATATTGTTGGAGATATTTATTGGCCCTTTAAGTTGGGAGTCTTCACTCTCTTCTATCCCTATTATCCTTAGGTTTGGTCTTCTCATTGTGTCCTGGATTTCCTGTATGTTTTGGGTTAGGAGCTTTTTTTGCATTTTTTTTTTTTTGACTATTGTGTCAATGTTTTCTATGCTGTCTTCTGCCCCTTAAATTCTCTCTTCTATCTCTTGTATTCTGTTGGTGATGATTGCATCTGTGACTCCTGATCTCTTTCCTAGGTTTTCTAACTCTAGGATTGTCTCCCTTTATGATTTCTTTATTGTTTCTAGTTCCATTTTTAGATCCTGGAAGGTTTTGTTCATCTCCTTCACCTGTTTGATTGTGTTTTCCTGTAGTTCTTTAAGGGATTTTTGTGTTTCCTCTTTTTTTTTTTTTTTTTTTTTTTTGTTTTTCGAGACAGGGTTTCTCTGTGTAGCCTTGGCTGTCCTGGAACTCACTCTGTAGACCAGGCTGGCCTCGAACTCAGAATTCCGCCTGCCGCTGCCTCCCAAGTGCTGATTAAAGGCGTGTGCCACCACCGCCCGGCTTTGTGTTTCCTCTTAATTTAAGGGTTTCTAGCTGTTTACCTGTGTTGTTCTGTATTTCATTGATGGTTATTTATGTCCTTCTTAAAGTTCTGTATCATCATCATGAAAAGTGATTTTAGATCTGAATCTTGCTTTTCTGGTGGGATGGTGTGTCCAAGACTTGCTATGGTGGGAGAATTGGGTTCTGATGATGCCAAGTAACCTTGGATTCTGTTGCTTATGTTCTTATGCTTGTTTCCTGCCATCTGGTTATCTCTAGTGCTACCTGCCCTGGCTAAATCTGACTGGGGCCTGTCCTTCCTGCGATCCTGGTTGTGTTAGAACTCCTCAGAGTCAAGCTGTCTCTGTGATCCTGTGATTCTGGGATCCTGGGATCCTGGGCCCATTAAACCTGCCAGGAGTGGAGCTTCCTCTGCGTGTTGTGGGACTGGCTACAAAATTTGTGCCCCAGGTATGCTCAGAGCACCGGCCCAGACAGACCGGAAGTAACCCATGCCACTGGGCTGGTGGAGTTCCTGTGTGTCTGGGTCCTGCTGGTTCCAGTTACTCCCAGTGTTGGGACAGATGTTTTGTCCTCCTCACCTCTTTTAGATGTTGATACATACATTTCTGAGTCTATAAACACAATCCAGCCAATTGGCCCATTAGTCGTATATAGATGATGTCAGGGCTGATCACTGGTATTTAGATTTAAATACTTTATGTATATGAGTGTTTTGCCTGCATATATCTATGTGTACCAGGAGTGATGCCCATGGAAGTCAGAGGAGGGTGGCAGATCCCCTGGAACTGGAATTACGGATGTCTGAGTCACCATGTGGGTGCTAGGAATTGAATCCAGTTCCTCTACGAGAACAGCAAGCACCTATAACTTCTGAGCCATGTCTGTAGCCCCCATAGCTGCGAGTACTTTTTCTTTGAAATTTCTCCTCAGTTTGCTCACGTCATTACATAAAACACCTATTTGTTAGGGATGTCTTCTGGTATTCTTTTAGTGGTTAGATTAGGCACCACACATTTTACCTGGACTTATTCAAGTTCCTCTATAATAGTGCTAATCAATTAGTGTTCTATAACCTCCTGGAACATGTAAGAACCTTCTATCAGATCAGCTCTCCTTGTCTGTCTACCTCCACATTGCTCCACCAGCATCCTGCTGCCCAGAGTGATTATTTTGTGAGTCCACATGCCTCCAAGTCCGCCCCTCCATCCACTCTTCTCATTGTCCTGGTTTCTAGCTGTCATTTTCCTTCTGCCAGAGGAATATCCTGTAGTTCAGCTCACAAAGGCAAAGAATTATTTTATAGTTTTTGCTGTTGTTGTTCACCTAAAATGTGTCTACGCCATGGCTGTAAGCATGGTAGATGTGTTTTATTAGGTGTAGGATCTCATGGTGACCAGTACTTTCTTTTAGAACATGGAAAATATTATCCCAGTGTCTAACTACATAATTTTTTTTTGAAACTGGGTTTTATCCTTACCTCTTTAAAATGCCTTTTCTTCTTGTTCATTTAACGTTTTCTGTCTTTAGTTTTCAATATTTGTACAATGATATAATTAGATGTCATTATCTTTGTATTTATTCTGAATGGGGTTTGGATCAAGTGGGTTCTTTTCAGTCTGTGGTTTGATGGGTTTTGTCAGTTTGTAGGTCAGTCCTGGCCATTTCTCTTTATATATTCCTTCTCTATTCTTGCTTTCTCCTCCTCCTGGACCTCTTGTTGCAGGCACTTTTGACGCTTCCCTTTCCTTCCGTATGTCTCCTACTCTTTTTTATATTTCCTGCCCGTTCATATCTCCATGTTTTGTAGTGGGTCTTTTCTTCTAGCTTACCATTCAGGTTACCAAGCATCTCCTTTGATGTAGCTATCCTTTGTTTAAATAGTTTGTTGCCTGTCAAAACTCCCAATCTGTATTTCTCAGTTATTCTGAAGTCTATTCCTGATAGTCCTATTAATTACACCATCCCTGGGTCTTTTCTATTGTCTATTTTTCAGCTGATTATCAGTTCTGTGTTCTTCTCCTGCCTGGTAGTTTTCATGGTGTGCTGGGCCTTCTGCATGAAAGACTGCAGCCTCTTCCTCCATATGGCCCTTTGCAACTGGCAGGCAGCGACTGTCGGGGTATTAGCAATCCCAGGTTACCTGAATTAAATCTTCTCACTCTCTGCTCCTTCATTTCCCTGTGGTTCTACATGGAGGCCAAGTGAGCCCTCTGCTGTAGCGCATGCTATGCAGCCTTCTTGTGGCACAGAAGATGTCAAAGGTTGAGACTGGAGCCAAGGGATAAATATGCTATATCTATGTGGTACTGTTCATAGACCTGGAAATTAGACAAAACATCTAAACTTTTCATGGGATGATTGGCTTTAGACTTCATCCATGTATTCTTGGTAGTATTTTAAAGTGTATATATAAGTACACACCCATACACACACAATCAATACAGTTCTTTTGTAGGTGGTCTATTTATCTACATATCTCTATTTATCCTAGGATTACTGTGATGTATGGGTCATCTTAAGATCCCCATGGGTCAGTTTCCTTTTGTAGCTCTATCTACTTTGTTTCTTAAGCACAGTCATCTTCTTTCCACTATTTTGAGGTCCCCTTATCCTGGTTGCTGCTAGGGATCCTGTTCTGCAGGAACATCTCCTACTTTGGCATCAGTCTGCAGAGGAGAGACACTATGGAAGTCAGTGATGCTGGCATTACCCTTGCATCCCTTGCCTCTGGCCTTCCTCTCTATCCTCCCTCTGAGAACCCAGATTGCTCGCATCAGACATTTCCCTCCTGCCCCTATTCTGAGAACATGCTGTAAACTAGTGAGTGGCTCCTGAGAATGATGCTGAAAGGCAGCCGATCAGGACAGGGCTGGTGACAGGGGTGACTCTGATCATCCTTCCACTAAATAACTTCAGAAATCCATCACCTTATTATATTGGCTCCTCTAGGACAGATGCAGAGAACACCCGTTGTGCTGGGGTGGGAGGAAATGTGTATTCATGTGTGTGTGTGTGTGTGTGTGTGTGTGTGTGTGTGATATGAATAAATGTTATTTGCCAGTCAGATATTGTGAGCAGTTACGTGTGTCAGATACAGGACAATGACTTTGACAACCCCACTGTCTACTGTTCATTCTCCTCACATGCTACTAGAAAGCAATGTTTGTCCCAAGACGACTCAGTTGCGATTTCTGGAGCTTAACTTAGTTCTCTAGGACAATGTTAGTACATTAATCCCAGGCCTATTTTTTTTTTTACACTGGTTACAATTATAGAGTCTCCATGTAGGGTAGAATGGAAATGCAACAGCTTAGAGACCCATCTGAGGAATATTTGCATTTCCCAGAGGACTTTAAGAACTCAAAATAGTCTTAAAATTAAAAAGAAAGAGTGGCCAGCCCTAACAAGAGTGAGAATAAGAACACATAAGCACAAAGAGTCATAATTAGTCTTTGAGAAATAATTGAATATTCATATTAAAAATTGATTGCATTGTATCAAGGGATATCAGAGTCCTTTTAAACACAGCACCAACATGAGCTATGGCAGTCATTCCCTTCATCTTAGTGGTTAGCCACTTCTACTGAGAAGAAATGGAAGTTGGGAGACCAGTGGCTTGTATGTGTCCTTCTGAGACTCCAGTATCTCTCAGTGCCCAACTTCTCGAGGCCTGTAGTGATTCATCATCCTTATTTTTTTCATTTGTTGACTGTACCCATCTACAGTGTCCTTATAAACTCCCTTCTCCACCTCCTCACCTAGATTGGTGCACTGTTGGGCTTGGCAACAATAGGGTGGCATTTTCTCTCTTGGAAGCCTTTGCTTCCAAGTTCTGTGGTGAAGACAAGTTCCATGTGCCTTGGTTGCTCCAGTTTTCAAGTCCCTGGCTCTTTGTAATTTTTGTCGATCAGATGCATAAAGTGGGTGAATGACATGCATCAGAGCAGCTGCCAGTAAGACTGAGAAAATGTCAGAAGTTCCACACTTCTGCCACCCTATTTGTGGTCAGTGTTCTCCAGTTTCCCTGTATTACCATAAATCTCATGTGTGACACTCTCTTATCACGGGTTCTGTGGTTGGTGTCACTGAATAGATTTCATTGCTCTGTCTAGTCGCAATGAATGCAAGTTTTTTTGTTGGCTATGATATTATACTTTGACTTGGGAAATTGGATGCTTTTATATGTGACTGTATTAAAAATAAGTGTGTGTGTGTGTGTGTGTGTGTGTGTGTCCAACTGGGCATGCATATCTATTTCTGTTCTAAGACATATATAGATTGAACATTTGATATGGGTTCTGAGATTACAAAGAGAAACACAGCACTCCCTTTAGGGAACTTGGACATTGGAGCCTGGTAAAAGTAGAAAGGTAAACTAGTTGGCCTTCACAGAGAAGCACAAGAGGAGACGAGATGTGGTCAAAGGAGACTCTAGGCAGAATGAGAAGAATCTGAGCAACTGGTGGCTTTGTCCTTTGTCAAGGGATTTCTGTCTGTGCCCATAAGCTCACCCCAAACCAGACATGTCAGCAGAATTGCTGCTGAGAAGAAAGAGCTAACTGTGTCTGATCTCAAAGCTGTGTTGCAGTAAGTGGCAGTTCTCTGGCATGTGTCCTCAGCAGTTGGGCATCTTGGTTGTGAAACACAGTGGGAGATGAAGCCAGAGAGATGGGCATGAGTTGGACACAAAGAATATTTGGGGCATCACAGATTCCTTTGGGGGATGTAATGAATCACTGCTTTTCTCCCAAGAAGAATACACCTTTAGATAAAATTTTAATTATAATTTGAGCTTATTTATAAATCCTCTGAAGTGGAATCTTCCAGGCCATTGATCATCAGGTTAAGCATCCCTCTTCTGTACAGTGGAGGCCTAAGCAGAAGTGTGGACAGATTCAGCTTTTACTTTTGAAAAATCACTATATGGAAGTTTGTGGAAAGTTAGCCTAGCAGTAAGAGGAAATGTGAATCAGACCACTATGAAGGAGACTTGTTCTTCCCCTCAGCAGATAAAAGGGATGAAATGAAGAGGGGATAGAGGAAAACTGGATGGGGTATTAATCAGGGTTTTCAAGAAAAATAGGACTTATAGAATGTGTGTGTGTGTGTATGTGTGTATTCTATAAGTTCTACTATATACATGTTCTATTATATATACACACATATATGTATACACACACATAGATATGATTTATTAAAGTGGCTTATAGGCTGTACTCCAGCTAGTTCAACAATGGCAGTCTACCAACGGAAAGTAAAAGAATTTTAGTTGTTTAGTCCACAAGGCTAGATGTTTCTTCTGGTCTCCAGTGTACAGAATCCCAAAGAAGTGAGTCTAAGGCCACTGAAGGAATGGACTTTCCAGCAAGAGTTAAGAACCAGCAGACAGAGAAAGCTTTCTCTTTCCATGTCCTTTCTAAAGGTTGTCACCAGAAGGGGAAGCCCAGATTAAAGGTGGATCTTTTCTATCTCAAAATATCTGGATTAAAGGTGGGTCTTGCCAGTTCAAATGGTTTAATTGAGAAAAAAAACCCTGACACATGTATGTAGCCACTTGAGTTTTATTCTCGCTGTAATCAAGTTGACAACTAAGAATAGCCATCAGATGTGTTATGGGTGATTGCAACTCCCATATCTGTGCTCTTAGCCAGAAGGGGGAATGTGGACAAGAGCAGATTGTGGGTGAGGCCCAATGGTTGTCATAGAGACAAGTTGAATTCAGGCATGCTATGGTTCTCTTCACAGGTCATGCTATGGGCAAGTGGGCCTGGAGCTTCTTGCAGATCCTAGGCTACTTGAGGAGTCTTTAGAGGATAGGTCTTGTTTGGAGTCTACAGTGGATGAGCTGACTCAGAGCATCGAGCGTGAGAAAGCAGAGGGTCCTGGGTAACCTGCTTGGCTTGGAGAGCCAATGTGCAAAGAGAAAAGGGCCAGGATGGCTGAAGATGGGTGCTGGAAGGAGGAGGAGGGTGAGGAGAAAGCAGGGTGTATAGAATCCAAAGAGAAGGAAGAAATGAACAGTGTATCTGATCTGCTGTGAGGAGTAGAAGGAAAGAGAGCTGGAAGCAGGATGCGGCTTTCGTGGTTAAGAGAACAGGAAATGAGGGTTGCAGGATGGCCTGTTAGTTTCATTAGAGCTGTTGCTACTGACAGTGAGTTATGTGGAGAATGAGTAGACACAAAGTCCCACCCCTAATCAAGAAGCTATTTGCAATTGATACCAGTTTTCTCCAAGGGAGCAATGCTGGGTTTATATCAACTACACCTCAGGGCAGATTCCCATGTCTAGAAATAGTTAGCCAACATAAAATAAATTCTATGGATTTTTGCATGCTTTTTGTTTGTGTTTGATATTTTTTTTTATCTTAATGATTTTTGTTTGTTTGTTTTGAAAGAGACCAAAAAAAACCTTGAGTGGATAGGGAGATGGGGAAGAGCTGGAAGGAGTTGGAAGAGGGAAAAGAAATAGGATCAAAAGATATTGTATGAGAATCTTTAAAAAGCTACAACAAAGTAGGAAAATTAAGGGCTAAGGATTTTGTATTGGTAAGAATACAAATTTGCTTCTGTTGTGAGTGTGTGTGTGTGTGTGTATTCATGTGCGTATGTGTGTTCATGCAACAAAAGAAGAGAAGAGGTTCTAAGTATGTGTCATTTGTAAAGTAGCTTTTGAATAATGTCCCGTGTATTTACTCTGTTTAATCCTAGAAGTCTATTAGAATGCATTCTATAGAAAGTGGCGTGGTCCGGAGAACGGAAGCTGAGCCACAGGAATGGAGCTTGAGGATTCTCTCATCCCCTGGAGGCCCCGCCCAGACACAAGCTGCCCCTGATGGCCTCTGTGGAGAGCGGGCTGAAGATGACTATGCTGACCCACAGGACTACTTCAATGTCCTGAGCTACAGAAGCCTAGAGAGCTTCATTACTCTATCGAAGACTGGCTAAGGACAGCTCTCTCTCCCTCTCCCTCTCCCTCCTTTTGTCTCTCTGTCTCTGTGTCTCTGTCTCCGTCTCTCTCTGTGTATTCATGTGTGTGTGTGTGTGTGTGTGTGTGTGTGTGTGTGTGTGTGTGTGTATGAGAGAGAGAGAGAGAGAGAGACACTGAAAGGCACCTTCTTTTCCGGCTTCATTTCTTCTACCCTTCTTTTCTGTTTCTCTGTGACAGACGCAAGGTAAATCATTTTAACTTGACTATAAATGGGATTTTTAACATTGATCTTTATTTTATGTGTATGAGTGTTTGTCCTGCATGCATGTATGCCGTATATGGTTGGTGTTTTTAGAAGTCACAAGAGGGCATCAGGTCTCCTAGAACTTGAGTTAGAGACAGTTGTGAGCCACCATGTGGGTGCTGGGAATCAGACCCAGGTCTTCTGCAAGAATAGCAAGCGCTCTTGAAAGCTTTTTCCAACTTGGAAAAATTTCCCTTTTCCCTTCCTTCCTTCCTTCCTTCCTTCCTTCCTTCCTTCCTTCCTCCTTTCCTTCCTTCCTTCCTTCTTTCCTTCTGTCCTTCCTCCCTCCCCCTTCCGCTCTCTCTCTCTCTCTCTCTTTCTTTCTTTCTTTTTTCTTTCTGTTGTTTCTTTTCTTCCTTTTCTTTCTTTCCTTTTTTGAAAAGACAAAAATAAAGCAATAAAAACAAATTCCCATTGCCCTGGCTTTGAATTTAGTGATCTGAGCAAGTTGTCTTGTGATTTTGAGAAATACATTCCTCACAATAATGCAGGTGCTGAGGCAGATGATAAGAATGGCCACTCGAGCCAGGCGGTGATGGCACACGCCTTTAATCCCAGCACTTGGGAGGCAGAGGCAGGCAGATTTCTGAGTT
>NW_022196894.1:41368013-41404233 GCF_008632895.1 Mastomys coucha | reverse complement strand
AAAGAAAGAAAAAAAAAAAAAGAAAAAAAGAGAATGGAATGGCCACTGGGCTTATTTCTCATTTTTATTTTTACCAACATTCACTCATTGAAGATATGTAGATATGTATTTATGAATGAGGCAAAGTACTGATTTTTAGGGGAGATTCAAGGACGATAGCCTTGAGTAGGGAAACATTTATAGTAAGACCTACTAGGAGATAAGGACTCATGGTTGGACCTCTTAAGGAAAACATGCCCATCGGGGTGTGTTGAAGTCTCCTCAGAGAACATAGGGATTAATGAGGCTGGTCTGGTGGGAGGAGCATTTTCCTAGGAACTTGAATGAACTCAAAGCAGTGTAGGTTGAAGTCCTATAAGAAAGCCCCGACACCACAGGGCCAATGAATGGCATTTCAAGTCTGTTGAACTCAGAGTCCATTAGGATGTCTGATTCAGAGAACTCCAGGTTTCTCACACTTCGTGGTCTTGGGAAGCCATTAAAAAATCCTTGTCCATCTGGGGATCCAAGTCCTGGCTCCTGGGCCAAGCTTGACCTGCCTCTTCCAGATCCATCTGCCTCTGGGTTTCTGAAAATGGAAACTTTTTGCCACCAAAAGGAAAGTCTCATCTTTAAAAATAAGGACTTTTTTTTTCTTCGGGAAACAAAGTTGGTGACACACATATATGAGTTATAAAGAAATTAAAAAATAAGGATATATTCTTCCTTACTCTCAGACCTCTTAATGCTGGAGTTGAGGTATCTGCAGTTTATTTATGTTGGATCAATTTTAGACTAGATCTAAAAAGACTTTGTCCTTTTCCCATCTTTCTACATACTACCTGTGAGTAGTTTTATTTCATGCACAGACTGGAGAGTCCTCTCACCAAAGCCTCAGGTTAAGAGTGAGCAGGAAGACTGTTCAACACCTGTTCCCCTGTCCTTGTGGGAATCCCCACCCCTACTCACTTTCCTATCAGATGGGTCACAAGAAGTGCTCCAGAGCCCCAGCTCTTGTGAAGAAAGATGGATATAGGGAAAATGGAGTGTGTTTTTGGCTGTGGCAGTCCATAGGACTTTTCTTATAGAACGAATGCAAATTCGTTGAAAGTAGAACACAGCTTACACATTGGAAATGGACTAAGATGTAATGATGTAAAGGAGGGGTGATTTGACCCAGAGAAGTTTGATGGTGAACTGAGGCCGGACTGAGTTTTGGGTGCCACTTAACATAGTTATGGTAATTGGGAAACATTTACAAATACCATTGGGATGGAGAGAAAATACAGAGGAGCCTATAGATATTGGAAATGGGTCAGGTTGCTAAAATGAGATTCAATTTGACAGAAAACAAATTTCAAAGTAGAAAGTGAACTAGATTCTCTTCTGAGATTCACAGAAGACAAGTGCCTGAGGCCCTGATTCTGGGCAGTGCATGCTGCCCAGGACAGTAGCCACTTTTTCCATGTGGCTGCCCCAGCACAGGTGCCATGAGGTTCATCCTAGACAGAACATACTGTTATAGTTCTAAAACACACACTGGCTATTTGAAGATAATATGAACCATAAAATGTCACCTAATTTAAAGATATTTATTACATTTCAAAATGATGCTTTGGATATTTTAGGTTAAGTAAAAATGTATTATTACAAATTAACTTCCCTGCTTCCTTTTGCTTTTAAACATAGCTCCTGGAAATCTAATTTTGCTTATGGAGCCCCATTATCCTTCTATAAGCTGGAACCTGGAGAATGTATCTGTTGGTCTTGTCTTTCTCCTTTTAAAATGGTGTTTTAAGAAGTCTCTCCTTCTTATCATGTGTGGTGAGACACACACAGGGAAAGATCACAGAGAAATTGAATTAAGGGCCCCTAAAGTGTTGATAGGAAGGGATTCCAAATTCTTCTGATTCTCTACCCACACTCTGATTCCGGACTACCATCAGACTGACAATGCAAGAGATTATCCTGAGAAATGTCCAGCCATAGAGCATTGAGCCTTTGGGAGGGGACAACACCTTACCTTGCTATTTTATTTCAGAAAACATCCCTTTTCAGCCTTTGGTTCCTAGGGATGAATTAACATACCACATGCTTGTGTTCATACAGAGTGCATTAGGATCTGGGCAGGCAGGGAGGCTGTGTGTTTCCTTTATGAGTGGTCACACTGTGGAGGGCAGGGTATTCCATATAAGTAGAAAAGAATCAGGAGCTTGACTTTGTCTGCTAGGCAGGAGAGGGGAGTCAGCTCTTTCCATCTGTGGATTCTTCCCAGTTCTGTACTATATTTGTTGCTAGTCACCCCAAAGAACAACTGTCAATAGGCTCAGGGAAACTTATTTATAACAAGAACTTGAGTCTTTTGGAAGTCAGACTATGCCCAATGACTAGGGCATTTATTTGGGGACATGGTGTGGAGGATATGGCTGTCCAGTAGAACTTCCTGTAAGAATGTTCTGTCTACCATTCACTACGATGGCCATTAGTCATAGGAGGCTACGGAGATCTAGAAATCTGGCAAATGTACAAAGGAAATCCAGTGAAATGTAATTGTCTGGAGCTTCTAATTCAACTTGCTGCTGTGTTTCTAGGGATCGGATGGTTCTATGGATCCTTTGACAGAGTCACCATCAGGAAGAAACACAGGTAGTTTCCTTCTGTTTTGTCCTTCCTCTAGTCAAGACAAAGCATGAGGTCAAAGGCAGCTGCCCACCTACTTATTTCCAGCTCTTTCCATGGTGATCCGAAGTTGCTACGTGGTCCAGTTCTCAGCACCAGGACCAGTGTCATCAAGAAGCTTGCAACTCAGGTCGGTTCAGGTAGGAATCAACTTATATCCCAGGTCTTATTTGGGATGACAGTAATTTAATTTCACATAAACTGGGAACTGAACCTACAGTAGGTTTCACAGCAATTGTGAGAAAAGTGACTACAGTGTGGTGTGGAGCAGAACTTGATCTAATGGGTCCAACTATCAGTGACCGTAATGAAGCTTCCTGATGAAGAGAGCTATGCAGTCTCTCAGTGCCTCACAACCCATATCTCATCTGTAAAGTAATAACAGTAGTGCTTACTTCAAAAGGTCTCAAAAGAACGAGGTCAGGGATGTTAGTGCCAAGTTAACAAGAAAGTGCTTAGTGGTATTACTGAGTTATTTATGCCCATGAGCACGTGTGCCTGGAATTGTTTGTGCTGGCCCCAGGGGTTCCCAATGGTGGAACAAAGCTTTCTGGGAGGAAACCAAGGAATCTGGAATTACAAAAGTCCTAAAAAAAATCGGGGCTTGAGCAATGATGCACTATCGATATAGTTTTGGGCTCCACAAGTTCCCTGTAAGCTTTGTACAAATATTGTATTTTAAGTGAAACAATGCTTTAAAAAGGCAAACACATTGTGGATACTGATGAGCTTATGATAGGACGCTATCACTGTTTTGCTGTTTCCATGTTTGTTTTGTTATATTTTTGATATGTTGGTTATATTATGGATTATAAGGAACAAAAACTTCCTTTATAAATGATTTATCTGCTCCAGATGAGTGGAACCATGTAAGATTCTGCAGTAGTGGATGTAGCAGCAAATGGAGGGAGGATTGTCTTTGCTTTGCACCATCTGGACGGCTGAGTCCCCGATGGCCTCAATAGCAGCAGTGAACTCCACTGTATGCTAGGACACAGCATTATTAAAGCAATGCCCAACACATTAACTTTGTCATTGAAAAATTAATTAATTTTATAGTTTTACTTATGTTGAATGTATAGCTTTGGTTTTCAATCTGTAAGGTAAACAGGCTTGTTGAAAGTTATGTCTATGCATATTTAAAAATTCTTATAATAAAAATAAGTGTGAATTATATATGAATTTAGTAGTAAGCATAATAAAAATACTCAGACTTTCTCCTATGAAGGGTACCTGTGACAATCTTTTTTCCTTAAAGGGATAGACCTATTATTCAACTTTAAAAAATGCTGGTGTGTATGAATCAAAGAAGACCTAAGCTTGAATATTTGTTTAATTGCTTTTATTGGAGAGTCTTTGTCACCATAACTTGGTGGAATAGTAACTCCCTCAAAGTTCATTGTGGAAGTGTACTAATGGATCAATGTATAAACTACTACATGCTGTACAATAGTAAATATGCTGTTCAGTGTGACAGCCCATATACAAACTATATGGACAACAGTGTGGCCAACAGACAGAGAAGAAGCTCTGCAAGCCTGTGGCAGAGCACGGAAGCACTGGGTGAAGCTGGCTGGCATTATGATGATGCTCACAGAAACCAGACACAAATCACACTTCATCTTTTCAAAATTTATTTTGAAAAAGATTTGTATATGTGTATGTGCTTGTATGAGTTTATGTGTGCCTTATGTGTGCTGGAGTATGTGGAGACCATAAGAGAACACTAGATCCCCTGAAACTAGGGTTACAGATGGTTGTGATCCATAATATGGGTACTGGGGACTGAACCTGGGTCCTCTGCAAGAGCAGTAAGCACTCTCGACTACTGAGCCATCTTGGCAGCTCTTCATCTTTTCCGAAATTTCTAGAGTATCAGGTTAATTTACATGAGTTATGGAATTTCAAGACACCAGTGTTCAATATCATTGTGGGATTTTTGGAGCTTACCAATAACATTCCAGGGCAGAGGACCATATCAGGCTTGTGTCTAGGGGACTTTAAGAGTAGAAATGGCTCCCCACAGCGCCCTTCCAGCTCAAAGTCTGATGTCCTTGTGGGTCCCACAGACTAGACTTGGACACTCTTTGATCACCTACCATCCCACAGCACTGAAAATACAGCTTAAACTGGTGCTTTTGATTTTTTTAGAATCTCTATTTCTAGTTGTTAGATTTGAAGGGCTACCAGGGTTGAAACAATTACTATACACAGTGTTGGTTGGAGTGGAGACAGTTAAGGACTTAAGGAGTTAAATTCTCGTGACTACACCAGGGACAAGTAAGGCCCAAATTTTCCTTATCACATGAGCAGTTTCTGCGAGGATGTCAAGGTTAGGAGTGCACTTACAGATGGAATTCCCTGTAAGAAAGATCTGTGGAGCCCACAGAAGTACCTTAGCTGTCCTCAAAGTCACCAAAGGGCATTTATTTTTTTAAAAACTATATATGAATCTCCGTTTTATGCTAGAGCTTAGAAGCCCAGGTTATTAAAACTTGGTTCTGAGATAGATTCACAGGGTAAAAGGCCAGAGGAGCCAGCACCACTGGAGATGAGTTATTTCCATAGGAAGTAGTACTAGGTAGTAGGTGCTGACTCTCACAAGGGCAGGACGTGGTGAGAGCTGACTTGTTTAGCAGTAAACACACTGTGCCATTGCTCCTGAGTCTCAGACAGGTACAAAATGATGCCAGAATTTGCATTATAGATCCCTAAAGTGGTTTTCCCCATCAGTATTCCTGAACTCCTTACCTCTGGGGTCAAGAAGACCGATGCATTTCTCTGGCCTTCTGGGTATAGTCCTCAATTTGGACCATCTCAAACTCAACAGACCTCCATGTGTGAGGGAACATGGAGAGCTGTGCAAGGCAGCACACATGAGGACAACATGAGAGGAGACCAAGAGAATAACTTTTTGTTTTTTTTGTTTTTTTTTTAATTATTCCTTCATATTCAAACTTCACAAACAGTGTGAACTTGTACAATACCTCAGAAAGTGAAACTTACAAAAAAAGTGCTGGTAACATTTAAAAAAAAACAACAAAAACCCCAAAAAACAAACATCATTCTTAGCAACATCAATTACTCTTCCACACAAAACAGAAACCTTGTAAAATTTATTTTCGTATTTTTAAGGCGTAATACTTCTGTATAAAGTATATGCAAGAGATAAAACTTCACAGTATTCCAAAATGTCACAATAATAATAATATAATAGTATAATGAAGCGCTACAGTTAATTTTTCTTTTTTTTTGATTTTTTTCCTGTTTAAATAACAAATACAAGTCACAGGTAAATATACGTGAGAAAAATACGAGGCTAATATTAAATGGCAGGTAAGGGTACTGTCACTGTAAGAAAAACTGGCAGGATGTGTGTATTTAGTCTATATTTTAAAGCACTTGATAGAAAAGGCGTACGCAAGGTTTTTCAAAACAATTTTTCTGTTTGTTTGTTTAATAACTGACAACAAGAGTATAATGAGAGAAACAAAAAGGAACAAACTCCCTCTCAAAACTATTGACCTGCTCATCCTAGACCACGCCCCTGGGGGGATGTGTGTGTGTGTGTGTTGATGTGTGCATGGATTTCTACAGTGCAGACTGAGACAGCAGTGTTCCACACCCACCTGCAAGGACAGCCATTCATCCAGCTCCTCTTGGGAAATTCTTCTGACTTAGTGCTCTCTCCTTCCTTGCCTTTCACTGCAAACTCTTCCCCAGTGCCCAGTTCATCAGTCTGAACAGTTGCCCTCCATTCAAAATTCTCTGGGAAGTGGAAAACTGCATATGGTGTGTGACACCCACAGAGACATCTGAAATATCACTTGGACACATGAATTATGTTTGTGTGTGTACATTAGGTCTGAATATACAGTGTGTGTATGTGTGTGTGTGCACATGTGTGTATACACAGTAGCAATTGCAAAAAGGGGACCATATTCCTTCCCACCCTAATATACAACGTGATAAGGGACATTTTTCCGTGCAGGGCAGGGTTTCTTCGAGTCTTATCACAACACTGTGGTGGGAAAATCAGAAAATGAGTTCACCTTCCAGCAGTCACCACGGTAAACGTCATGGAGAACACGCATGCTCAGATGTCTGGTCTGTGCACATGTGTGTGTGTTAACAGCTAGCTATTCAGCCAACAGTAACAGAAGACAGCAGATAGCAAAATACGTCAATAAGGTGCTCAAAGAAAAAGGTGGCACCCACTCGTCAAATGGATGGCCACGTTAAGGTGCTTCAAAAAGAGTTTTAAAGTTTTGATTTCAAACGTTGAGAGAGTTCTGGTTTGCACGTGGTACTTGTGAGCCAGGCCAAGGGTTTTGAGTTTTCTGACATCTTCCTACTGAAAAGGGCTTTCACTGGGGTTGTTTTGTTCACTTGGATGTGGTCACTTGAATCTAAAACATTTTTAATAGCCAAAAATGAAAATCGAATCATCACGACTAACAGAAAGAACTGATGAAATGGTAGAGAACATGACTGCATTCCCATTGGATCAAGATGGTTTGTCCCAGTTTTCCTCAATCGCTAACACTTGTTCCTTTTTTCCTTTGTTACAATCCATTCCTTATGAACATACAGAGATGACCAAAATCACTTCAAGTGGCTGTTTTTATTTTTTGTGATCTGCTGCAAGAGTCCAACCTTGTTTCCTCTGCTGCTGTTTGTGTAATGAGCATCTGGATTTGACATGAACATTTGATATGCTATGTGCACCTGTGTGTGCACACATACACACCTATACCTGTATAACATATACACTATATATATGTGGACATATATAGAAGTGTGTATATATTTATACATAATAGAGTGTATACTGTTTCAACTGGAGATACACTGAACTGGGTTCAGACACTAGCACATGCTTCTCTTTTTCCTATTCCCTCTGTGTGTTTTAAACAGTCTGGAGCTTTTATTTATTTTTAAAGTGCATTTTTAATGCAGAGTAACTATAATTCACTGATTCCTTGGATAACAGTTTTTTTTTTTTTAAATGAGAAAAATCTGACGGTTTTCAGCCCCAGGCAAGAGAAACCAGGGTTTGGTCATGCCAAGGGCTGACATGGCAGTGCCAGGCTTGTGCCTGAGTGATTACTGGGCATTCTGGACTCCGGGCACCTCAGCAGCAGCAGCAGCAGCAGCAGCACCTTTATGAGAAGGCAAAGATAGGAAATGGAGAAGGAAGCAAAGTTCAGAGGAAGAAGGGTGTATTTGGTGTTTGAGAGTGTGTGCGTCTGTGTGTGTGTCTGTGTATGTGCATGTGTATTCACACATACTCACATATGAGCATTACTAATCTTGACTGTGATGGGCTTGTGCAGTCCCTGTGTATTCTCAGCCATCTAGTTCCTCCCCCACCAACTGACTCCAATACCCTATGGCCCCCCACATGCTTGTCACCTAGAGGTCCTCACTCCTGAGGCTGACATCAGCGTGTGTTCCTGTGGGCATGTGAGTGCCAGCATAGAGTAGGAATAAGGCACCAGGGAAATCAAATGTTATGAGAGAAAGCAAAACCTACTTCCCTTGGCCTTTGAAATACTGCGTGTGACACCATTCACGTGTACACTTGAGAGTGTGCCATACACATTTTCTGAAAGAAACTAATCCTTCAGCACCAGAGAGCTTTAGGAATGCACCCTTGTCTACACCGCCCCACTCCCACCCCACAAGCAGAAGCACCAAGTTGGGAGAAGGAGGCAGCTTGCCTCACTCACCTCACTGTGATAAAATAAGAACAATAAAAAAGTCTAGGAAATAGAAATTTCAGAAACTGCTCTAAAATCACGTGGATTAGGCAGTCGGGATTCCGATGACTTGCTGCTCTAAGTGTACACAGTGCCACGTGAAGGGGTTGAGATGTTTGTGTTTAATATTTAGTGGGGGAATATGCTAAAAAAAACTCCTAGTCGATGCTTAAAATCCTTTCTTCCACAAACACTTTAACTGCCCTCTTCTACTAAAAACAAAACAAAACCCAACACATTGTAAAAAGGAAGAGGTTCATTTAACTATAGAAGGGGGAAAAATGAAGGCACATGATTTTAATTCAGTCCCACAATCCTTAAGAAAAATAGATTTGTGTGTGTGTGTGTGCGCGTGCTCACGCATGCATGCATGGGTTTTTGCATGAAGTATGAAGCCCATTGGACAGTTACCAAAAGAAACTAGAAAAGAAAATGAGAGAATTTGGGATAGAGAGAAGAAAGGAGGAGGAAATGGAGGCCTCTCTTCAGCTTTTTGTCACTGACAGTCTTAAAATTTGGCTGCTTTCGGGTCCAGAAAACAATTCATTTGTCTTGGTCTGGAAAGTGCCCCAGTTATAAATATCTCCAGTTAATCGTGTTACAGCTTTTGGTGTTTCCCTTTTCCCTTCCCTCCAGCCAAATGATTTTTTTTTTTAAATATCACAGTTTTTAAAAATTATTTTTTCAATGTTGAAAAAATATGGAAAAGCTATTGAACAGCCTCAGGGCGCACTGCCTCTCCATCTTCACAGTGAGCAGATGGATGGACGATCCAGAGTCAAAGAGGAGGCGGGCGGCAAGAGCCCTTGTGCTGAGTGGTCCCTTGCTTTACCTCCTGAGGGCCAGGGCCTTCACCGCGCCCACAGCCGTTTTCTACTTGGATTCCACCCCCTCCCATCCACGGAACGTGGGCGGCTGAGAAAGGCAGAGCCACGGTAACTGGAGGGTCTTCGAAAGCAGAAGGTGAAGGGGACAGGGGCGACCCCGCCAGGCACTGTTAGCTGTGTGCGCTCCTGGCAGCCTCACCTCTAAATGGAGGCCCTGGGGAGGCTGAGGTCCCCTTCACACCTTACTTCCTGGCGACCTCGCCACCTTCACGCCTCTCAGCAGAGCAAGCCCCACATTCCTAAGAAGGCAATGATCCAAGATAGAGAGGCAGAGCCAACCGGCTGTGTTATACAAAAAAGGGGCTATAGACAGCGGGATTTCAGAAACAAATTTAACTTTGGTTTTCCGACTTTTTCAGACCATAAAAATTAAAGCAGGGCTTCGGTGACTTCCGTCATCTGAGAGCTGTTATGTTTTCCTCATTTGGCAAGGCTAAGGCAGGGGGGGAGAGAAAAGGTTTCCCATAATTGGTTGAAGACACAGGGTGGTAAAATGCTTCCACACTTAAACTCACAGTCCAGTGTTTTTGACATTTCATAAATAGCTTTTTTCTCTAAAAAAAGAATAAAACAAGAATAATCCCTTTACTTACTCATCTGAAACAAAATAAACAGCAGTGGGTACAAACTTCTTCTTGTAACAATTACAAAAACAACAATATAATCCCAACTTTTAACACGCATCTTGAATCAGTTATTATTTTTTTAATCTCAAAACTGCAGCATATCCTTAAGGGCAAACTTTTCGATTAGTTTTTTTCTTTTTTTCTTTTTTTAAATAATGTCTTCACCAAAAAAACAGTCTTGTACCAATAAAATGCATTCAAAAATAGAAAATATTACACAACAAAAATATGTATCCTTCCTTTCCAAAAAAGATTCTTCACAAAAAAATGTAGAAAAAATTCCAACAATTTTTCCCTCTCCTAAACATTAACTTTCAGTCTAGGGCACAACTATTTATTGATTTAAATGTCTGTTTTTGCATAAGATATGGAAGATGCAAAACTTTACTGTATTAGGATTGTGACATAATATCCACTCCCACCCCATTCTAAAACAGAACAAAACCAGAAAAATCCAGCAAATATGAAGCAAATAATGAGCCAGTTGGCTAAGAGCAGTAAGCAGTGTCTCGCTTTTCTCTGTGCCTTTGTGTGCATCAGCTGGCCTTGCACTAGGGGATGCTAGGGAAGAGAAGAGGCTGGCTTCAAGCATATTGCTAGCACACACTGATTTCACGAATCACTTACAGTCTTCCATGTTGTGGGCCCATCATTGCTAAGCCTCAGAGTAGCGCGAGGACCATCAGAGCACTGTGTACATTTGTGTACTGGATACATACATTTTTACAAATCCTTCTCAAGTATTGAGTGTGTACATGTGTGTGTGCTCACGAGCGTGCATATGTGTGTGTCGCTGAGACTCACAATAAGAAGCAACCCAGAGGTCCAGTGGTATAAAGAAGGCTGGGGTACTCCCTACTTAGTCTTTTCAACATTGAGCTTGCTTAGGTTTTATTGGAACAATGAAAGGATCTCGCCTCAGAAAGGACTGGGCTGCTCTCTCCACACACTTTAAACCTAGCTTCCTCTTACAGTTTTCAGCACTGGAGCTGACACTGTGTTCTTCTTATTGACAGTATTTATCTCTCATGTAAGATGTAGCTTGTATGTATATTTTATATGAACAATTTTTTTCATAGCTTTTTCTGTGTGTGTGCATGTGTGTATCCTGCTACTTACTTGTTTGCTGGTTTTTTCTTCAGGGTTTTGTTTTGCTTTGTTTCTGATTTTAAACAGTGAAATGTGTCCAATTTTCCAGTGCATTAAACAAAATTTAAATTAAAAGAAGAAATAAAACTTTCCCCCTCATTCTTCTAAAGGAAATGACTGATAAAGTACATTATAATAAAATCAGGCATTACCAAAAAAAAAAAAATAGCATCATTGTGCAACCTCAATTACATCAAAGGAAACAAGACAAACAAGACTTGTAGAACACAAGCATGAAGAAGCCATGATAATATAATCCCAACTATGGTATGACTGGCAAGCACTGGTTAAAAATAGGTAAGGCTACTCTTTGATGTCTAACAACATAGTTAACCACTGCTCTTCTGTCTTTTCTCTTCATCTTTACTTACTAGATTCTTTATATGTTTAAAATGAGCAAATTTGTTATATTTTTGGTCTACAGTAGAATTACATATTAACAATATAATAAAAAGATATTTAGGTAACAGGTTGGTACTGCATCCATGTGGGAAAATAGAAAAGAGAGCACTCAACTAGACACAGCAATTGGACTCTATTTTTATAAAAATAATAATAAATGTAATAGAAATTATATTCAGGGTAACAGTAAATTGAAAGTAAGTATAGAAATTTCTATTTTGGATAATACAAACTCCTAACAAACTATACCCTAGAATTGCAGCCTCAAAATCTTTCCCATGATTCTACCTTTCCACACTCACTCAAGATTCAAATGAAAATGGAGACAAAATGAAAATAAAGTTGACAGATGTCTGAGCCAGCCAAAACTTCCAAGTTATCAGAGCTGAATATCAGGATTCTGGGATCATCAAGACACTTGGGAAATTGTTCAGCCCTCAGGGAGCTAGCCGCTAACAGTATTTGCTTGGTTTTAATTGTGAAAGAGTTACCAGCCTACTGAAAAAGAGAGAAGCCAAGGAATCAAATAATTCTTCTGGTGACATTCACGATAGGAAGTTTAAGTCTGGTTGAGAGGACATGGTGGTGAGATGGAAAAGAGGAGGGAGAAGAAACAAGTAAACTTTGGGTACCATCTGCATACTGTAACACAGTAGCTTCCTTTTGTTTGTAAACATCCTTTAGGATGAGCTGTAGACTCTAATGTGTTCTGGGTAAATAGGTGTCATCTCCCTATAGGTGTGAAATCCAGACTCTGGCTTTCATAAGAGCTGGGCTGGTCTAGCGTGTCTCTACCCTCTATCACCCATGCTTGTTCACCTGTGATGGGCAGAAAAGGCCAGCAAAATTGTCAGGGCAGAGGCTCTTTACTAGCTATCCCTAGCTGATGAGTGATCGATGAACTTAGGATTCAGTGCTGGGGAGAAACAAAGAGAATTGTTGGATTTGGTAATAAGAAATGTGAAGTTTCCTTTAAGAAGAAGGAAAAAAGTAGATCTAGGAAGGAAGGGAGGAAGTAAGGGAGGGAGGGAAGAAGGGAAGATGTAGTAGTGAAGGGGAGATAATGTTATCAGAACACATTCCTTTGGGTTTCTTTTAACTTTGAGTTGTCCTTGTTAATTTTTCCCCTCTCGTTCAGTTGCTCCAGTTTAAAGGAGAGGTTAGAATCTAGTGCAAATACCTTCAAATCACAGCATTTCAGAGACAGTGTCCTATCCCTTCATCTCAGACCTCTTCAGAAGATGGGGGCAATGGTCCAGAGAAGCAGAACTGAATAAACGACTTGCTACAACAAGAAAGGCACTATCACAACAGATCCACTGCCAAGTAGTTCCCTTGCTGTGGCATGAACATTTCAACAACGTCAGCCATTACAATGAAGCCCACACTTTAGCTTCTCAATATGGGAATCCATTGGTGTGTTGTCTAACATCCTCATAGGCCACTGCCATTGCCCTGGGCACATGGAGCCCCGATTTGCTCTTGATTTGTACTGCCCAATGATCCTCTCACCAGCAGTCCTTGTTTGGCTCTAAATGACTTAGCTCTCTCCCTTCCACGGACATTTCTGTCTACAAGCCTCCAGGCTACAGCTGAGTTTCACAAAGCTTACAGTGTCAAGTAGTACTGTGTATTTTTTTTTCTTTTTACCTTCTTACTAGCTCCTGAGTCATATAGACTGTTCAGAAACCCCTCTACTACAAGATCTGTAAATACCACTGTGAACAGAAGGTGTATTCTGTGGACCACTGCAAGAATACCCTCAGGCCTGTTATGGTACTTTTGCCTGGGAGAAAGGAGGCTGGGCTCTGGAGAAGAAAATCTTTGGTGACAGAACTGGAGTAGATATCCAAGTTTCAAGAAGAACTTGTCCCCAGTGCCTCAACGAAAGTATCTAAGAATAGTTAAGGTGAGGATTTTTAAAGGTCAATTGTTTCCTCTCATAGCTTTGGTTGGGTGTCTCCACGTCTGGTTAGTACGTTCCCAGCATGCATTCCTAGGTATCTGCTATGAGCTCTGATTCAGAAGTCCTATTTGAAATACAGATAATGCTTTGAGTTCTCTTAAGTTGCCGCTTAAGTTAGTTCCGAATGGTCTCTGTAGGGTTTAACTAGCATGGCTGGCACTTTTGTATATATAAAAAGAAACTCTGACATGGAAAGGTAGACTGAGACATATCATAAGGAGGAAGGAGAAAGCATGAGATTGATAATCTGTAAAAGAGGCCTCAAATGGAAGTTTTCCAGACTGATGTCCTCACATGGGACAGTGTTCAAAGAGATTCAACATTAGCTGTTTACATGGGTTGTGATTCTTAGAGAACAAGAGTTTTCAACAGCTGTCATCTGCGTCCTCACACTAGTTTGATTCGCCACACAGTCTATTGCTCTTCCTGTGGCACAAGATCCTCTTGTTAGTAATCACTAAAGCACAGTCAAACCCTGATTGCTTCTAAGATTTAAAAAGGCAATAAACGTAAATTGAACACAGAAAAGTTGGGGGGGTGAGCAACGACTTTTAACTTTTAGGCACTATATCAAGGTCTCTGCTTCAGGATGGTCTCGAAGGGAGCAGCTCGTGGACTCTGAGGAGACCTCCAATGCTTTCTCCAGTTTTCCAGTTTTGGCCTACCTTGTTTCAGAATAGACCTTTCACCTCACGCACGAATGCCAGTGTTTATTGCACTGTTCCCTCACTGCCACCTTATAGGGCTTTACCACAGGCATGGTCTTCCTCTTTGGTTACCCAGAGATCTAGGTCTTACCACAACAGAAAAGTCTGCTCAGAGAGAAAGGCTATCTGAACAAAGACACCGTGACCCCAGGCACATTGGGACGTGCTGCAGTCAGGGAGTTTCTGTTATCTTGTGAGCCAAGATGAAGACTTCATGTCGCATCAGCCAGCTCTCTCACTCTTGGGGCTCTCATTGTAAGCTTAGTTGGAAACAAAACTGGATACGTTTCTTCTGACACATCCCCCACTTGCTGTACTAACCCACTTTCATACAATAAGAGAACAGGATTTTTTTTTTGTTGTTTTTTTGTTTTGTTTTTTTTCCAGCTTAGCAGTTTTCTAGACTTGATCAAGAGTTGGCAAAAATTCCACAGATTCTTACTATCTCTGTGAGAAATAACAGGAATAACCTCCCCCTTGAAGATGCTCCTGGTCTCCTAGCTTGGTTTTCTTCCCTTACCTAACACACTCTCCTGGCACGATTCAATATAGCTCAGTAGTGCAACATATTGCAGTCACGCTTAGTGCAAACAAAACAAAACAATGAGAGAGAGAGAGAGAGAGAGAGAGAGAGAGAGAGAGAGAGAGAGAGAGAGAGAGAGAGAGAGAGGAAAGAGAAAAAAGATCCCACAAACAAAACAAAAAACAACTTAAAAAAAAAATTACAGACTCAAAGGTCAACCATAAACAGTTCTTGAAGGTGAGCTACAAAAGTGGAAGCAGGCCTTGCCTCAAACTTCCGTGGCTCACCTATCTGTTGCCCCTGTTTGTTTCAGCTCAAAGGAGAGAAACAACCAGCTTGTACCTCTGTACTATTCTGTAAAACATAAGCCAGTAGGCAGAAAAGGAAGGCCTACAGTTGAGTTGAAACCAAAGATATTAGTTAGAGGAGGGGAACATCTGTTCAATGCAAAGGTCAGTAGTGCTTCTTAATGATTTTATCATGTCAGCTGACTGGTGCTAAGGGACATGGGAATGGGAGGAAGAGAGCAAAGCTTTCTTGTGTCCTAAATTCAGCTCTACATTTAACAGTCCTGGGCCCTTCTTTGTGAGTAGCATAATCAGCTATTCTTCAAAGACTACAAGCAGCAGCCACCTTCCATGACATCATTGGGTCCACCTTCTGGATGGTTCTCTTTCCCTCCTGCCATTCTTCTTTGACTTTTTTTTTTTTTTTTTTTTTGATTGTTTGGTTGGTTGGTTGGTTTGCCTGGCTACAGAGATACAGATTTGCCAAGGCCTCTCTCAGAATGATAGGCTTTAAAATTGGCACAAATAACTCCATGCAAAAAGGCAGAACTATTAAATACAAAGTGAATTACTATACTAGGATGCAGATTCTGCATCCTATCCTCTTCTTGTACTATTTGTTAAAAAGAAAACATCTGCAGTGGGCTTTCTTATGGACTTCTTACTGCGGGTAATCACTTGAGTGATTCTGGAGAAGCACTTGGTATGTGGTGACCCTCCAGAGGCTGTCCTTCAGCACCTCTGAACCCTCCCTCTGCACCTGTGAATCTGCCTGACTGCTCACACCCACATTCACATGCTGGAGTCTGAGGAGAATAGAAAGAAACAAGTATGTTTGGCATCTTGGGGCTTTTTAAAACAAAGCAATTGTAGACGTTCTCTGTCATCAGCGTCTTACCTGTTTGCTGTGATGGGTGTGGATTTCTGAGAAACTCGGCATTCATCTACTATGATAACCACAGTTCTTTCAACAATGGTGCAAAGATGAATCTTAATTAGATATGCCTAAGCAAGTTATCCTTAATGTATATACTTCAATAGGCTCCTCTCGAAACCTGAAGTCTAAGTCAATGGGAGCAAGGATGACATTTAACTGCTCAAGCATCTTTGGGAACTTTCTCCTAACTCTCTTGCTGACTTCAAGCCAAGATGTGTTCCATGAAGAGCAAAGAGTAAAATAGCTAGCTTTGTTTTTAAAGGTTCCCTACCTTGAGCTGAAGCACTTCATACTACCGCAAAACCTTATCAAAGGCCTAGGCTGTTTTTGGTCATCTGGATGCATACATCACATGTGTCCTGGAGGGCAGATGAGATGCAGAGTGGCCAAGGATTTCTATAACCTCTTCAGATAGTCATGATAGATGGACAGAAGCCATGAATCACAGAGGAGTAGAGTTGTATTAATTCTCAGACCCATCACACAGAGAGACGAGGAACCCTGACAGGACCAGTGAGATCATTCTTTGGTAACCCGGAGAATGGGTTTTAGGATTTTATAATTGAATTCTATTTGGGTCCACTAACTTATGCCATCCCCTTACCCCACTTCCCTTCTGTTCCCTTAACTGGAATTGCATTTATTTCCCAAATTTGAGCCAAAAATGTAAATTATAGTATAAAAGCCAGGTTATAAAAAGGTTGCCAAGCTATCTGTAAGCTAAGCTGAGCTGTCAGAGCATGCTTTGACAAGGGACTACGACCCCTTTCTCAGTGTTAATTTGGTGCTTTCCTCTTTTGTGATGCTAGGCATGGATAGGTGAATGCTGGCAGCCTGGAGATTTCCTACTTACTACCATCTGAGTGCCAGGGAAGGGCCCTAGGATTGAGGTGGAAGTGGATGTTGCCATGTTTAAGACCTTAGGACCATAGAGAGCTTGAAGTCCCTACTCCTGTGAAAGTGGGTAGATCAAATGACGTGAGTATTTTATTAATGCTTTTTCTTTTTCCTTTCTGGGAATTCTGTACTAGATACTCACAAGAAACATCCACATAAAAGAAAATAAATTTGTCCCCAGCTTTATTCCAAAATGGATTTGAGGAGGCCATGATGATCTGAAGTATAAGATCAATAGTTTTCATCAGTGGTCTGCTCCACTCTTTGGCCCCAGACCTGTCAGTTTAGGTAAAGATAGTATTTCCTCCAAGGACTCTATTCTGTTTTAACTCTTCCATCCCCAAAGTGCAGAGATTATTTCCTTCTCAAAGCTCTAAGTGACAGAAAAGGAAGATAAGACTTCCATGAAAAAGGACCCCTTGATGGGAGACTAAAAGGCTTTTCTAAGGGGCAGAAGACTACTCTGGGGTACGGGGACAGCATCAAATCAGAGAATCAAAATATTTCCTTAGCTTGAGAAGAAAGGCATAAAAGAAAATAAATCAACAAACAAACTATAAAATACACATTCCTCCAGTTTCAGATTTCTATGAAGTTATAATTATGCTTAAATCAAGGTTTACAGATAGCAGACAACTGTTTTAATGTGTGAAAGTATTGTCCCTTTGCTTTGCCATGTTTCACTTTCTTTGAAGGAATTGTATCCATGCACACATGTTCTAATGTCCAGTGCAGAAAATAAACTTGTTTGCTACCAGCTTCAATTCCAGAACATTTCCTAATCTATATTCACAAAAACTAAAACTATCTAACTGTAAAATGAGATGCAGGTTTTCTGAAATGTGTTGGGGAGAGGGTATGCACGCCTTTTTTTTTTTTTAATGGATAAAAGAAGAAAAAAAAATCACTTCCTAATCTCTCAAATATATACTATAGTGTTTCTGACCATTATTGTTGCTGCATTTGTTACTGTTCGGGCTGTTGGTGCTCTTGACAGGTGTCGGCTTGCAAAAACAGGAGGCTCATGAGCAGTAAGAATTCACACCCTTGAGCCTCTAGAATATTAAACAGGATTTAGACATTCATCTGTGACTTAAGAGGTTGTGGTGAGACATTCTGGGTCTTGGGGTTGGATTGATTTGAGAGCTTGAAGGAACAATGGCAAGAAGGCAGCCTGGATCAACTGGACCAACAGAGATCTTCCTGAGCCAGCTCTCTCCCATTCCATACTGTACTTGAGATGATAGTGTTTGGTGATTTGGAAGAGTCTTCTATGTCTTCAGAAGACAATGCCAGTGGACAAGATAGCTTCAGATACAGAATACCTTCAAAAGAGATGACAGGAGCCCAAATGGAAAAAGAAAGAAGAGAGGGTAAACCTCAGTGGGAGGAGATAGGAAGGAAAAGTCAGTCTTCAACGATTCCAACATTGGCCTAAGACATGATGGCTTCCTGCTAGATGCCTACCTCAGGAAGGCTTCTGAATCTGACACTTATCTCATTGCTCTCTGTGGGAACTGATGCTATAAATTGGTTTAAGTCAAAGTCTGGATCAAGCCTCAAGTCAAGCAACAATACATTTTTTCCATATGAAGTGTGGATTCTGAGTGTCAAGGAGCAAGAAGTGAGTGCCTGTGTACTCCAAATTGTGTCTTAGACTCTCCATTTTTATATGAGCAGAGAGGCAATGTGGCAACACAGCCAGTCAGGGCATTGTGCTAAAGGGTCACTGTGAAATGGCATTGCAAGTATCCCCAAAGGGAGATACCAACAACGTCTTCTTCACCAGTGTTCTGCAGACCAGACAGCTATGAATGGAATGAACCCTAGAATTATGGCCAAATAACATAGTATGCATTTATAAACTGAGTACTGTACTTATAATTTAATATAGTATCCATTTAGTCTTGTTCTTGTTTTTTTTAACACTTATTAGGTTTATATCAATTTCTGTTATAAAACAGGCATTAGATAAACTTCATAGATGCTTTTATTCTGTAATAAATTATCCCTCAAAGTTTCAGATCAACAAATATTTGGCTTTTCAAAGTGTAATACATGAAGAAACTCTCTCAAACTTTTCTTATAGTGTGTTTGAGTGAAAGTGGCTTTTGGCTTGAATAGCTACCAAAGTTATTTTGAAATGGTATCCCTTTCTTCAGATTCCTGTAAATCTAGTATCTGCCAAACATGTCATTAGCTAAATATTAGCACAAGCAGAAGTAATCAACAAGGGAGGGTTTTTTTTTTCCCTCCCTCAGAAATTGTTACTCAAATCAAGAATCTGAAAACTGTGATATTAAAAAATGGAAAGAAAATACTTATCTTTGGTTTAATGTAAAGGTGAGAGGAATTAATGATCTCAGCTAGTACAGTTGACATTTAAAACTCTGACTCAGGTCCTCCTACTCTCAGATACTGACAACCTTTAAAATCTGCAGCTGAAACGAAGACATGCTTTATTCTGCCTATGAGTCTCAAGTTTATGACCTCATTTAAAGAAAGATGCTAAGAAGAGTGGTAGGAGAAATTCATGAACAGTTAGAGGTCATAATGTAGGATTGTCAGGGTTGGGGAGTGAAGAGGTGATTGGGTAGCACATAGTTACCTTTAAAAAGAAAGAAGAAATGAGAAAATTTTTGGTAAGAAAGCAAGAATACTGGAGTCGAGACAATCTACCTGTACCTAATCACCAAAGGGACAGCCTTACTTCCACGCAGTTCCCACTCCTGCTTTCCCTCTGACATGTCTTTCATTGAGAACCGATGCTACATGAGTAGTTTCCTACTAGACTCTAGAATCATCAAAGGAGACTAAGAATGGAAAGTTCCTTAATGAATGTCAGTCTTTACAAGTGGAGGATGCTGAGGAGAGTTTGGATGGGTTGAGGGGAAGGGATATACTGGATAGGCACGGCAGAACGCGATGAGACTGGAAGATAATGATTGGCAAGGGAAGATTGAAGGAGGAAGTGGTATGTTCACACTGAGAAGCCTAAATATTGGTCCATCATGGGGGAGGGGGAGTTCCTATTGAGTTTTATGAAAAGCTGTCGTCGTTTGGTCCTGAATATAGAATGTGGAGAATGAGACAGGGTTCAGCTGGCTTGATTCTGATTTCCAGGCTTGCAGTAGAAGAGCTGGGGCAGCTGAAGAAAGTTCCTTTAAAAACCACCTACAAGGGCTTCTGTTGGAAGATGATCTGCTCTCTGAATGCACCATGGGTGTCCTGACTAAAGAAAGCAAGTAGAGATGCTGGGGACCAGGTAACCTAGAGACTTACAGATTCCAAAGGCTGACGATGTCATGTGTGTTTCTGAGTTCTGTGAATAAAAAGCTCCCAGAAATGTGGTTTTACTTTAAAACAAATCTCTTGGGGAAAATCAACAGTGTATTATTGCCAAGATGCCTCTAGGGAAATGCTGAAGACTAATGAAAACAACGGCAAGCATGGTGGAGAGAGAGAGCAGGCCCTGTAGGATCAATACTGAGAACTAATGTTTGAAGACACAGTTGGGACAGCAAGGCATTTCCCTGTCTTTGCTTCCCACCAAAGCAGCCCTTTGGAAATGCAGCTTATTACGGTTGGTCAGACTGTGTGACAGACAAGCAGCTCCTTGGTTATATTCTTTTGAAGCAAATACAGATGATGGCAGTCCTATATGGGAAGATCACAGATATGTTCATATGCACTTCTGTTGTTCTTCAGATGTTAACAGCATCAGCTAAACAAGGTCATGTGGAATATGAACTTCTTGGTATTAGCCACAGCAAAATAAGTTTTAAAGAAGTTTAAACAATTTTCACTTTACTACATGTGCTATGTCTGAGCTTAAAAAAAAAAAGTTCTAAAATCTCATAAAGACAATACTGAAGCTGATAATGTAAAAGGCAAATGAGAGCAACAATGGTCATTAAATGCACCAGATTAACTGCAGCAGGTGGTGATGGGATATATGTGAAGAAATAATATTTCAATCAACTGATGATCATATGGCAGATTCAAAGTTAAAATGAATATAATGTAATATATTTCAGTATAGAGCTGTTATATATAATGTGTGTTCTAAGTTTCAGAAACACTGCAATGTAGTGTATTGTACTTAAGTAAGCTTACCTAAATAGCAACCATAGTCTTCCACAAAGTCACTAGTACTGCTAATTAAAACAATAAAAACAAAAAACAAGAAATGAACTCTTTTCCAGTAAAAAGAAATTCCTGTGGTTACGGTCACAGACTTCTCTTGGATACAGAAAGACAATATACATTTTAAAAATAATAAACAACAAAAACAATAGTTGCAATGGTAAGTAACCTTACTGCATGGGGGAAGGGAAAATGTCACTAAAACACAAGAGGAACGAAAAGTCCTCTGAATTCTGTAAAGCAGAAATAATCTACGTATTGAAAGGAAGAAAGGGAGGGAAGGAGGGAGGGAGGGAGGAAAGAAACTGTCTAGTAAAAGAGAGGCATGGGAATGAAAACACTAAATCCAACTGTTTTCAGGTCACCAAGGCATCAAGAGTAACTTATGAAAGCTAAGTCCAGTCATTCAGTATACTATGCTAGAGTAGCATTCTACTTTAATGTCTGACATGGGCAACAGCCACTGATTCTTATAGATTACCCTCAAGATACTCCCTAATAGTCTTATTGGTTTGCTAGACATGGTAAACAACCCATTCCTGGAAAGACTTGGGTGAAGGCCACACTGGTTTCAGGAGATACAGCTTGTGAATGGTGGTGATATTCTATAGGTGCAGGCAGCATCAGGGAGCTTCAGTTTGGGAGTAGAACTCCCATGTGGTTCCTGTGTGTGAGCATGTGCTGGGAGCTAGGACTTCATGCCTGGGGCTAGATTTCTCTAGGATGTGTAGACTATGTTCCTTCTCTAAAGCCTGGAAGGTTCCAGAGAGGACAGGGATAGTCTTTGAGCTCCGGCTTACTCCTGGGATGTTTGGGTGTCACCTGCCTGGCTAGGTACCTCCTCTGGGAGTCCTGTGAGGTGCACTGGATGGCTCCCTCTGGTCTGCTTCTGGTTGAGTGTGTGTACTCCACCCGCTTCTGGAGGAAAACAGCCTGTCCCTGTGGGTTTGCTGTGGAGCCAACAAGCTGCCTTTGTTTCTCCCAACTCTGAAATGCTACAAAAAGCAACAGAGTGGGCAGGTGACTGCTTCCTGGGAAGAAAGCCATGAGTCTGAGCACAATGGTAGAAGAGGCAACTGTATCTACGCACCAGGAACTCTGCCTTTGTGCTTCATTTGAGAGATGCACACACACTCAGACAACATAAATATACACAAACATACAAATCTGCAGGGTCATGTGCACACACATGTGCATATACACACACACACACACACACACAAAATTCACCAGTAAATCCACAGAAGTGTAGCATTTGTTCAAGTTTTTCCTTGAGGGTCTATACACAAACTACTGATGGTTGGGCTACTTCTGAATGCTGTAAAGCCTCATCACAGATCTCGACACACCCAACCAAGGTAACAAAGCAGAAAGCAGGGATATGCATGGTGTCAGGCCTTTGACTCTAGCTGGAAATTCTCAAGTGTATGCTGCTGTCACTGGAGAATACGAATGAAGTTTTGTGGTACAAGCACCTCACACCATGTGTGCACATGGATAAGGTGCACCACAGATAGACATTCTGGACAGCAGCTGTGACAAACTGGATGGGTTAAGCCACTTTTGTTATTAGCATCTGTGTGTAAATGACAGTTATGCTTTGGGCTATAACAACTGTCGCAACAGCAGTAGAAACAGATGTCTCTTGTGGGGTTCTTTTTCTCTGTGCCTTAGGAGTATCAGGATCATGTAAGCACTCTGAATCAAGAAACTTCTCAGTCTGAAAGAGATCCAAGGAGAGACTTGGACTGTTTTCAGGCATTGCTCAAGCTAGGATTTCATGACTAGGGCTAGAGTTTGTCTATGATCTGTAGATTATGCCTCTTCACTAAAGATGTGAAAGTTTTGATTTTGAATTTAAACAAAAGCTCACAAGACAAACCAAATGCACCTCAAAACTGAGGTGAGACAGAGTGCAGTCTGTAGCGATACAGTCTCTGTAGAAAGAGAAAGCTGTATTTTGGGATTGGGATCCCTGTTAAGGAGACATTTAAGAGCCATCCAGGCACCTGTGATTATGTTTAACAGGACTTGCTACTTAGCAACATGGTTATTTTACATTCAGCCTCGACTTACCAATGAAACAGAACAGACAGGAAATAGCTGCTTCCTGAAAGCAGCTGGTCCCCCTACAAGTTTGGTGCCTCCCAGGAAGTCACTGGTTCCATAGAGCTCAGACTGAATAGAGCTTATTTTTGTGATTATGAATCCATTACAAACCAAGAAATGTCCCTATCTTCGCAGCCTTTCATTTTGTGTGTGTGTGTGTGTATTGTCTGCTTTCCTTCAGGGCTTCTAACTTAAGGCAATAATCGTACAATGTAATGGTTTCTTGTGAAAGTTCCTTAGCTGGGGTTATGCCAGTAATCTGTGGAGCATAGATGGGGCCTGAAGAAACTCTAGGAGAAGGGCAGCTGTTAGTAAGCCATATGTTAAGACTCTGGGCCTTTTTAGTCTTCCTTCCGTGGGGAGGAGACATACAGTTCTGAAAAAAAAATCTTGTGCCCTTCAAGCCTTCACTTTGCCTCTTCACCTTAGAGAGAATGGAGACCAGCTCTAAAGCCCCAGCAGCACTCTACAGCCCCCACGGCACTCCGGGCCCCAGTGATGCTCATCACTTCCTGCTGTGGATTCAGTGTTCAAACAGATAAGCATCTTGAGAAACTTAAAGAACTCCTTGGGCTATATTGCTTGGGTTGATCATCTTGCTACCCAGGACTAGAAATGATGGTGCTTTGGGTTAGTAATTGTGCAGTTTTACAGGAACACAGTCGGCCTCATGTGGATGTTTAAGATGTATTGGAAATGATAACTGCACACAAAGCCCTTGGGAATATTTAAGTATTTTCACGAGCTTCTTGGGCATCCTGAGCACCAGTGCAGGGGTTGCTTTTCAAAGTTTGCCCCATGCCACCACCTATTTCCAGGGCACTTAAGAGGGCAGTCTCCTTTCTTTATGAAAATGCAGAATGAAAGTTGCCAGGGTCCCAGTTGGGAAGTTTTATGTCCAGCTCCAGAAAGCTAGCAGCTGGGTCAGCTCAAGCACTGCCCCTCCCAGAAGACTGGGAGTCTGGAGCAAGGAGGCCTTGGGTAGGGTTTTTTTTTTTTTTTTTTAATTATTATTATCTATCCAATGGGGAGTCTATTGAAATTCTAGTGTCCCCTTTTCTTTTGTTTGTCACCAACTCACATGGTTCTGTCTTTAGTGTCCTATTTTTCTTTTCTGTCTTTTTTTAAAAAAAAAATTCTTTCTCCCCTCCTGGGGGACGAAATTGGCCATTTAAATAAAGTTCTTTTCTAGTGAGTAAAGAGGTTTCTCTGAGCCAGAAATCACTCAAAAGAAAGTCTGCGGACCCTACCCATGGAAAAGGTTGGAGGTTTCCCTAAGTACCTCTTGCCAAACTTCCTAGCTTTGTGATTGGATGCTTTCTGGTTTGGTATTGTTGGGTACTGAATACATTTCACAATTCTTTTGTTCTCTTCCCCAGAGCTTCCATTACCCTGGACTTCAACTCATTACTAAATTAAAGAATCCTTTTTAGAGGGTTTCTTTTAAGAGGCAAGTCACAGCAGAAAGGGCACCCACCCTCTATGTTCTCTTCTCTCCCCAGGGCATCCCCTGTCTGTTCCTGGGCTACACCTTTTTGTTCCCTTAGCTGCAGCTGCCCACTTGTCAGGGCAGTACCGGCCTGATGTGATCTTCTGTAGACCACATACCTCTCATACCTCTCATTAGCCCTAACTAATCAAAACACCTCCCTCTGCAACATCGGGGAAGGCTCAGAATGGGCCTTATCTGCTATGCATCCTTGCCAGGTCCACCTCCCTGCCATCATTCCTCAGGACAACAGTGTTGGGGGTATCTTGGAGGATTACAACAAGGAACTTTCCTGTTTTTTCCTGGGGACCTGAGGGCTTTGATGAGGCACACACTTCCGGTTTAACTTCAGAAAGAAAACAGTGCTTTGGGGCATGAGCAGGCCATATGATGGTGGATGGTGTGTGAAATGGAAGCACACATAGATCGTGACAGGGAGACTGATGGGAAACAGGCACGGCCAGAGGAAACTCTTGCTCTCTAGTTTCAGACACACAGACTCTCTCTGCTCATGGACTGAGAAGAGTTTTCTTGGTCCTTACATGATATTATGATACACAATAAAGTGTCTCTTACTTAAAGAGAAAGAAGGCAAGCCCAAGTCTTCCTAAAGCCACCAGCTACTGTGACCTCTAGATAGCGTAGAGGGGAGAGGCGGCATCTGGAACATGAGTCAGGATTACTTACCACCCTACCTCCTGGCAGAAAGACCCGGGACGGGGGAGTCCACAGGAAGGTCAGTTCACAACAGTGAAAACACTTCTATAAAGATTCTCATCTAGGATTACTGTGTGTGTGTGTGTGGTTGTTTCTTGGTTATTTGATTTTGCTTTTTATTGTAGAGCTGAATCATATCCATTAGTTCAAATTACTGTCTTTTGGAGGATATATTTTACACAGTTAGGGGCTCTTTTTTTGTACAAATGCTGGTACTATTTTGTTTTTGTATTTAACAAATTCCTTGTTAAAATCACAGATTGATAAAATATATATATATATGCACATATATGTATATATGTGTACACACACACACACACACACACACACACACACACACACTAATATTCTTTTGCATACCAAATTTGCAGCTCTTGTTCCCTAAACTTCTCAAGAGGTCTTTTGCCTGGAACACCTGCTTCTATCATGTGTGAGCGTGTGTGCATGTGTGCAAGTGTCCCTGAATACTAAAAGGACCTTTATTTTTGTCTGTTTTCTAGTTTTAAAAGAACTGATAGCATCCCATTATGAAAACTGTAGGACTGAAAACCAAAATACAGCAATCTTTCTCACCTTCTCTTTCTTATTTGTGATTGTGAAACAGCGAGTGTGCATGGGCAGAACAATCCCGGAAGCACCCGTAACTTTTTGACGTAGGTGCGGGCTGGCTTATCTTCTACAATGTACTGCAGTTGGAAAACAGCCGTTGAGAGGCCAGGTATACAGCACCAGCACTATAGAAGCTTCTTTGCTTTAGAGCTCTGATGCCAATGGAGTGTCCTTCAGTTCTAGGTTGGGAGATGTCTGGGGTAAAAACAGTAGGAATGAGCCTGTACAGTAGGACCTGACCAAGAATTCCTCAGGGATCTTCCCACACATTTTAAAAGGAGATATTCTCTTTATAGGGACAGGATTATGTCTCAGAGTTTCAAGTCACCTGGTGTTGTCCCCTTTTTTGTTTTACATGCTCCACAACAAATGTTGGATTTTTAACCCAGTTGCTTAGCTTTTTTTGACAGTGGCACACAGCATTAAGATCAATGGAATTCTTTCTGATGTCGTAAGCAGATGGAAGTGTAACCTAATGGCACTCGAGGTAAGTTTTCCTAGGAACAGTCTGAGTTTTGACTATACTGAGGTTTGACCAGAGACACTACTTTCAATGTGCTCCCATCAACAGTGAAGATATCTAAAGCTGGACCTCTGCTTTCTTTTCCTTGCTTTATATGATAAATGATTTCATGTCTTTTTTCCTCCAGATTAAGAAAAAAAAATCACAGCATCAGTTTTTGGTTTTTTCCTGATGGGCACAATGAGATTCATTTTTTGAACTATCCAAATGATTCCATGACATCATTACTTAATGCTCCCTCTATTGGTGGTAAAGAAACATTAACTCACTCCTGACTTCCAATATTAACAACAGCAAAAATAGGAGGGGGTAGGGTAAGGAGAACTTCTGCATTTCTGAAGCTAACTTTTAAAACAGGTCACACAAGTTTTTTGGGTGTCCCCTTCTTAGAAATCACGATAAGTGACACTCAGTAGTCAGCTACCCATCCAAATCCACACTACAACTTCTAGCAAAACATCCACTGAATTAAGCACCATAAGACCAACTTCAACGCCACAAATACTCCAGTTGTACAAACTACTAAACATCACAAAGAACTTATGGAAAGGATCCAAGTTAACCAATTGTCTAAAATATATGAATAAAACCAATTTAGTCATTATAGAGTTGCTTGCCTTAGAAAATTTTCCCTCATTTGCTGCATTTTTTTTTTTTTAAATAAAATGTTAACAGGAAAATTAGGGGGAAAATTGAATTAAAATGTAGAGCAATTTAGAAAAGAAAATCTCTTCTTTATTTTTTTTTTTAAATGTAGTTTTGTGTCTCTGTGTTATTGGAATAGTTACTTTTCCTTTTAAGTGTGCTAAAACATGGCCAGTCATGAAAGTACTTAGTGAGTATTAGCTAGGTTTAAAAAGTCCTATTTTTTTTTAGCTGGAATCCCTTCAGGACACTGTATGTAATTGGAAAAGTCTTATGAATTCTTGATCAAGACCAAAGAGAGAAATCCCAACTAGAAAGAGCAGCATCTGGGATAATGCCGGAGATTCATGGCCTTTTGAAAGCTGGATGTTAGCACAGAGAAACTGTTAATTTCCAAAAAAGCAAGAGTCAATAATCAACTGAAGAATGCTCATCCTACTCAGCCCTGTCAGCCATGGTGGAAAGAGGCAGGGGCTGTGAAAGGAAGAACTGTGGTTTGTAACAGGCTTCTCATAGCGATGCTCATACAGTGGAGAGGATGAGGAGGCAGGGTAGAGGCATGTGGACTCCTTCTCCTGGTGGACAAAGGAAACGAATCCCTGTGGCAAGATCTCTAGACCACTAGTGTTTCACCAGAGGCAAAAAAAAAAAAAAAAAAAAAAAAAAAAGCAAGGTTAATGGAAACTCTAGAATCCTAAGAGCTCAGTGAGATTTTGGAGAAGTAAGAAATCTGTTTCTAAAAGAGCACATCCCTCCCTTGACAAAGGACAGAATTCTAGATGGATGGGTGATAACTATTCAGTGGAGCCACTTAAGCTTGCTAGAAGTCAAAGATCTACGCATCAAAAAACAGAGCAGCAGTTGAAATTACAGCAGGGTGGGCGGGTCTTGGAGACCCTCAACAACCCAGGCAATACTTTAAAATAATAAAAATTAAGAAAAAAATATGAAGAAAATATCCTTCCTCTCTTTCAAATATAACTTTAGTTGCCTTTTATTCTTTCTATCTGGAAGCAGTATCGCTAACCTTAACAGTCTTGACTTAGCAAAAAATATATATATGTGTGAGACAAAGTAAAAGAGAGCGGTGGCAGTGTATGCAAAACCAAAATGAGAAAAAAATCACTTTTAACAATCTCACTTTTTTGTTTTTTTTTTTACACAAATACTGTTGTAAATATATTAAAAAAATCAGCATTCTATCTGGTAAACATCACTTTTGCCCCTCTATAAATTTTTGAATTAAAAAAGCCTCAAGAACTTTTTACTGTTCCCCCCACCCTCCATTTCTCTTTCTTTTTCTCTTCCACAAGAATATATCCTGACACTTTTTTTTTTGCAAAGATTGTTGGAAATAATCCTTCTCTTGTACCTAGAAACATAGGTGCAAATCTGTAATCTTTGTTTTTATCTGCATTCCTGCCTTTCATGAAAGTCCCTCTTGATTGTGCTGAGGCTGAGGCTCAGCCAAGACACTGAATAAATACGATAGCCACTGTTGCTTGTTGCTTGTCCAAGTCTTCCTGGCTTCTGCTGAAAGGGGCAGGGATGTGGAGGAGGTGGGCCAGGGTGTGTGGACCAGGTCGACCTGGGGGAGAAGCCTGCCACACCGCCTTTCCGACACCACTGGGCTCACCGGCCCCTCCCATCCCAGAGCCCTTTAATGAGATCAGACAACGTGGTAGGTGGAAACAGCAGGGCCTTTCATCTGGGTTTTCAACCAGAAGTGACATTCCACAGTTTAAACTGCTTACTGTGAAGTCCAAGTGGCCAGAATAGTGAAATGTCCACTGAAACACTGTGAGCGGTGTACTTAAAGACAGCAGGCCTTTACAGCTCATAAGAAATTTTGTAGTGCTCTTCACGAGTGGAAAAACAATTTTTCTTTTTTTTTAAACATTTTTTTAAAACTTTTTTAAAAGATTTTTTTGTTTGTTTTTTTTTTGTGTGTGTGTGTGATTTTTTGCTTTTTTTGTTTTGTTTTTGTCTTGTTTCTGTTTTTTTTGTTTGTTTGTTTTTTGTTTTTGTAAAGAAGGGTTGTATTTAGAGGCCAGTAGCTAGAGATCCAACCAGTGGACCTCCTGAAGCACTACCAGGCCTTAAGGCCACCATCCAAGGGAGACTGGGAAAAGTATTTTCTACCCGAGCCCCCGGAAATGTAATGTACCAGCAGGCAAAAAACAGTTCTTCATGTAGTACAAAATGAAACGGAACAAAAACAAAAACAGAAAGTAAAAATGAAATCAAAACATTTCTTAAATTCTAGTGCCATAGCTTTTGTTTGTTTGTTTGTTTGCTTGTTTATTTCTTTTGTTGTTGTTTTGTTTGGTTCATAAGAAAGAGAGAAAGGTACTACTTATCCGTCAGACACATGCATCCTCATGTGGTCGTTGAACTGCTCGATTTGGTCAAACTTTGCTGGGCAGACGGAGCACACGTAAGTGGTCCCCTCTGTGCAGGCCACCACGCCTGGTGGACCCGCTCGGGCTCCTGGGGGCGTGCCTGCGGGAGGGGTCCCGTTGCTGGCACTGTGCAGGGCCACGTGTCGCTCCAGCAGGGTCTTGTGGGAGAACTTCTTTTTGCAGATGTAGCACTCATAGGACTTCTCCCCGCGGTGTAGGCGCATGTGCACATTGAGGGAACTCTTCTGGGTGAAGCGCTTGTTGCAGATGCTACATTGGTACGCTCTCACTCCTGTGTGCGTCACCATGTGCTTGATAAGATAATCCTTCAAAGAGAAGGAGCGCCAACAGATGCTGCACTGGTGGGGCTTCTCACCTGGTGATGTGGGAAGAGACAGCACAGGACAGAACAAGACACAGCCAGAGTGGGAGAATGAGACAGAAAAACAAGACAACAGAAAAGAAAAACAAAAAGTTAAAAAAAAATTAAAAATTGATTGTTTCATGGATTATCCGTGATTGGAAAGATCTAGGCCTCTCTGGCCTCCTTTTCAGAGCAAGCTTGTTCTAAGAATGCCAAGAGAGTCTAGAGTTTTCCATTTCCCCATGACCAGAAACTGCTCTCTTGTTAAGTAACAGCATGCAACCACCCAACTCTTCAAAGGTCATTTGGAAGAAAAACCAAGAGGCTACTACTTTGTAAGAGTCATTCTCAGTACCATTATTAAAGATTTACATATTTCCAGGTAATATTAGCAAAAAATATGAGAGTTAAGAGACGTACCTTTGGAGAAGGGGTTTACTATAATCATTGGGAAGTGAGACTGTTAGCTGTATGACTTGATTCTTTCCAGAAAGTCTCCATTTCCACTATTTGGCCTAGTAAATGCACACATTATTGACTATAGGCCTGGGGTATATCTGATAAAAGGCTTCCTGAGAATGAGCTGGCTATTCTGTGTTGACTGCACTATCCTGCAGATTGACCTCGCTGGCTGTGACAGCTGAATAGATGGTTGTTCAAGCGTAGGCACCAACACCCTGTACGCCATCATAACAAATCACCAAGAGGCTCTGAGGTACACTGTCCTGCTCACCTCCCTGTGACAGTGTTGACATGAAATACATATGGAGTCACTTTGTAGACCACCAAGGGCGGTGTGGGAATATTTGCATGGCATTCATATTACAAGGCTACATCCTCCTCCACTAAATGGTTCCATATGCTTTTTGAACTTTTAGGTCAATTTCTAAAACAGTTTTTTCTGTCTATTTTTTTTTCTTAGTCAGCTGCCACAACCTTTTTTTCTTGTGTGTTTACTGCTTTGTCTGCCATTGACTCTGAAACCAAATGATCTAGCTACTTAAAAATAGTAAGGTAAGAATAGTCACTGGATGGTGATATGGGGGACCCCTGAAAGGCCATGGGTCTGGTACATCACTTTGGATAATTGTTTAAAAGACTTGCTTTTTTTTTTTTAAATTAATATTGATTCTCAACACTTGCTGTTTTCTGATTTTGACAGACAACAAAACCTCTCTACAGTGTATGATCTACCTCTTCCATCTCATTACTGACAGCCCAAAGCAGGCATTTACCTCAGGGTACCTAAAGCCCCAAGCCTGAGACCTTCTTGGGGAATGTGCAACAGGCCAAGGGATCTACCTCAAGCTTGAGTTAACTCCCATTTAAATAAGAGCCTTGACTGTTGTTCTCATTTTTCCATTCTGAAGGAGGTTGATGTATCACGGATAAAATGAATACCCATGCACTGGTTTATCATGCCAGGTTCTGGATTGAATGCTTCATATTTTTGTTTCATCTTATGGAACTTTCTCTAATTAGACAATTTTCTTGGTTTGAAATATATATTGGACCTTGAATGAAAGTACTCATACAGGGAAGTATGAAGTACAGGATCCTAGAGCTAAAAGAGAATAATTTAATTTTTAGATTAAAATAAGAGAATCTGGGGAAGGCTTATTGCTAAAGAGCTCAGCCTATACAGCGTTTACATTTGTAAAGTTTTTGTAAATGAGAGATTCCCTTGGAGACAAGTATGCATGCTATCTTTAGTTGAGACACTGCTGTCAGCTGTAAACACGCTTGCGACTCAGCTGGTCTTTGCTGTCCTTGTGCTCTCAGTACAATTTAGAGTGGCTACGAGAGGCTGGCCAACTATCTCTTAAAACATGTCCACCTGTCACCTTTCATGGGAAGCGTGCGTGCCTTAAATTGCAGATGGTATTTTGGCCTGTTAGGAAGGTGAAACTCTGTTAAACTGCTCTTGCTGTTTGAATGTTCACCTTCAGACTGTGTTTTTCCTCCAGGCAAGGTCACCAATCAAGGCTCTTTACTTTCACACCCTTCTAATCCCACTACAAATTGATTCTTCACAGTTGTCATCTTCTCCTCTGTCGTGTATATACGTAGGTTGTTTGTATGCGTGTAGTATGGTTATGTCAGTAATTATTTGTGTGACCCTGGGCTTTTTAAGTGTTTTCATCTCTCTAGGTTTGTTTTGCCCTCTGTAAGTGATAAATTGGACCAAGCACTTGCTCATCACAGTTGTGCTGATGATGAGTCTTCATCTCAGGGCGGTCAACAGCCCCTAAGGTCTCTAGTCCTGGCCTTGTCAGCAAATGACCTGAGGGCAACCTGCTTAATCACTCAATGCTTGGGCAGTCCCACATTTTTATACAGGATGAAGTACCTAGCTGTCTGCCCTACCACAGGAAAGGGGGTGATTGTTACTGAGCAAAGTGTGCACAAGGCACCTAGGTGCTGGTCAGAGAGAGGCACTTTCTATAATTATTGCAGTGCAGGAATGACGGGGTTGAGCATTTCAAGGACTGCTTGAATGACCTGGGTGTCTTTCCATATCAGTCATCTGCCCACACTTGCCCTCCTTACATGGCAAGATCTGAAACAACTTCACTCAGCAGGAATCGTAACATTTCCTGTCCACTTACTCCCCTACATATTACTTAGAGCAAACCTTAAAGGAAATGGGGCACTGTTCTTGAAATGAGTGGTCTGTAGGCTGTCACTCTGCAGGTGGAGAAATCTGAGGTTAAGATGATAAAAGGCCACAGATGGCTTTCTGGGTTGGAGCCTAAGGTTCACGTCCACAAGTCTGGGTTGTTAGGAAGTGTCACAAAATGCAAAGAGGATATGTGAACCATGACATAAAGGGCAGTGGGCACAAGGAGCCCCTTCACTTTAAATTGATTCGTTCTGGGCAAGGAGTCCAATATGAATTCCATTTCTTGGCTGAGTGATTTGGGCATGTTATCCAAGCTTTCTAAGCCTTGGTTTCCTTATCTAGAACTTGGTAATGGTTCAAAAAGTGCACATGTGTGAACTTGTTTTGAAAATTAATGATAAGGCACTTTAGCACTGAGTCTAGATCATTTTAAGGAAAGCTAACTGTTGCATCCAGCTTGCAGAACTGGGGATTAGGGAAACCATCTGAGAGATCACTACACTGCATAGGAAAGCAGATCCTGAGTTGAACAGAAGCCAAACCAAAGCAACAAAAACAATGTTTCAGATGATCCCTAAAGCAGGCTGTTTTACTGAAGCTAGTAAACAAAGGTGAAGCACCTAGTCTACTCTTAGTTATACACATTAGTGAAAGAGGTGGTTCCATACACAGATCATAGGCAGAGTAATGCCTACCTTCTTCTTTGTGTGAGCATGTTTGGGGGTGGTTGGGGGTTGGGAGGAGTGTCAGAAAATCAAAACAGGATGCTTGGTGAGGATAAAAAAAAAGCAAGGAAGTCAGAGGAAGAGGAAAGAGAGGCATTCTGGGAAATACAGGTCCAGTGAATGGGAAAAATGAAGACTAGACCAGAAAACAGGAAAGGGCTTGGTGTGAACAGTGGGAATGTGGTCAAACCTAATGGCATGGTGACTTCATTGGTGCACAGTTACTCTTGGTGTCTGGTGAAGGGGGCATGGAGCAGTAGGACACGGATGGTATGACATGCTAACCTTTCTGCCTATTCCTTGCTGGCTGTCTAGGAGGGATTGCCAGCTGGGGACAAATACATACATTCTGCAGCTCATGGACAACTCAGATATTCTGGTGATAAGCAGAATTTTAAATACCTAGGGGGTCAGTTTCTTACATTATCTGACTTCTTATAGTACTGTGAGTGGGGTGGATGGAAACACTACAGAAAATAGTATCTCCTGTTACTTTTGTGCTGACACCTTCAAAATCCCAACATATGAACAATAGCCATGAGTAAGATAAGCTCCCAACCCCTACTATCTCTCCTACCACCATGAACAGTCAGTTCCTTGATCATGCTGGAAAATGCATGGTGTTTCTGTAATATACTCCTATGTGTCAGTGACAGAGCATTTATAGTCAAATGCTTCTATGTCTATTACTTAATCCTCAGATAACTTAGTATTAAGGCCCCAGAAAATTGTGGTTCCAGTTCAGCCTAGAACTTAAAGTCACTTAGTTACAAAGTGGTAAGACTGAGGCTTTCTTTCTCTGAACATGTATTCACTATCTTGAGAGATTTAACAGTCCAACTGTAGATGGTAATACCATTGTCTTGTGTCTCTCTTAGTAGCCTATTGCTAACACTGACATGCCACAGCAATTACTCTTTTCCCATTGAATTTATGGCAGAAAAAGCTGGGTTTCCAAAGAAACAAGCAGAATTATCTTACGTGCAAAGGATATCAATGGGCTGAAAAACATCACTAACGGATGGGCTGTTGATCATATGATTCAGAAAAAAGCCAAAGAATTATCATTTGTTGGTGAAAAGCCACAAGTGGGAATATAGATACTGCACAATATATTCTAAAGCTATTTTTTTTAAAAGAAAGAAATCTAAAAGTTGTGCAGAGAAAAGAATGCATTTATGTATAAGTTCCTTGAATTAAGTTCTCCTGGAAAGCATGTCCACATTTTTGAACATTCATTTACATACTCACTCAACAAACATTTGCTAAGCAACTACATATGCTAGCCCATATTCATTTATAGATTTTTTTTTTTTTTTTAAGTAAAATGCCCTAAGTTTGGATCTTAAAAGAAAGTTCCACCTGGAGTTTCCAGATAAATTCTATGACACCCTGTTGTTTGCCCTGATATCCATGGCAACAAGGCTCATCCTTCTAACATCCTCCAGCTCTGGCTTTGGATCCTGCCCACTCCTTTATTTTGACCTCTGTTTTGTCTCTTGATGGGAGAAGTGAGAAAGAACCCTGCTTTACCCCATGAAGGACAGCTTGTGCTATCTTTCTTTTTGTCTAATTCTTTTGCTTCCATGTTCAATATTGAAATATGGATGGACTTTCCAACTTGCCAGTGGCAAATAACTCTAGGAGAAAGGGCAAAGACTTTAAGAACTAGATGCCTAGTTGGCACATGTACGAGCTTGTTTCCAGAAGTGCCTGCACTATATACATTTAAATAGTTTCAGAATTTACTTAGGAACTTAATCATTTACTGTGTTGTGCAGACCACACTTTGAGTACAGCTCAGATCTATAAGAATGACTTTATCTATAGCTTTGTGCTTCTGTAATATATAGGTGTGTAAAACCACTGCTGTTTTTATCACTGGCAAAGGCATTTACTTGGATTAACTACAGTATTCTTTGGTGAATCTACTGGAGAAATGCTTTTATACATTGAAAAGAATTTTGGGTAGGAAAAGTTTTATGTTGCAAATTTAAGGCCCTGTTTTAATATCTGAACCAGTGGGATGCAGGTGTTTTCTATCTGACATGGTTATAGAAGACACCCACAAAAGAGGAAAGAAAGAATGTACGCAGATCCAAGATTAGCAGTCAACTTTGACTAAAGAGAGAACTTCATAAATGGCTCCCCCAACTTCTGCTTATCTTTAATTTCATGGCTGTTAGATCAGCTGTTTTCTGAATAAAAGGGTAAGACTTGAGAGCACATTTGTAATATACTACTACACAGCTACAGGCGCTGTTTCATTAACTCCCTTGATTGGCTTCAGGTTAGTGCTGCATTCGCCTTTGCCCTAGGTAAATACAGTGACGCATCACCACCCAGCTTGCTTCTTACATTAAGCACTGAGTCTCTGTGTTTATTTGGAGGTATGAAAACTAAGATTTAAACACAAGTGATTGACATAAAGCCACACACTGACTTAACATCATGTCCTGACTTAGACTTGAGCTACAATGAAGGCAAAGCTCAGCCTAGGCAATGTGCCGTTTCAGTTGCTCAGTTCCACGTTTTTATTCATCCTGTGCTGCTCTTTTCTTCTAGCCCTCACTTTGAATGTATGCACTTCTTGCCCTGTCTTTGAGCCACAGTAGCCTAGTGTGGGGAATAAGGGCTGCTCTGAGGAGTGAATTTGTTTTTCTGTATTAGGACTCAAGTATGGAAATATTTCCTGACAAGTGATTTTATTTAACATTACTAGTCTAGACTCAAAACTTTGCCAGGAGAATGACTCTTGTAAGAATTTCAAATATGATGATCATGTTGCAGTCAGTGATTTTAGTTTGAAGAGAACCTATGAGAAGCCATAACCATATAAATAGTAGATAAATGATATTTTATACCATTGGTTCTCAACTTTCCTAACTCTGCCACCCTTTAATATAGTTCCTCATGTTCTGGTGACCCTCAACCATCAGATTATTTTCATTGCTAGTTCGTAACTGCAATTTTGCTACTGTTGTGAACAACCTCTGCCAGAGGATTGTTCAACCCCAAACAGGTTGAGGACCGCTGTCTTATATGGAGGCCTTTTTTTTTTTTTTTT
>NW_022196894.1:41361756-41368003 GCF_008632895.1 Mastomys coucha | reverse complement strand
CTGCCTGCCTCTGCCTCCCAAGTGCTGGGATTAAAGGCATGCACCACCACTGCCCAGCTTATGGAAGCATTTCTATTTGGGTCCCATCATGGAGCTAAGGAAAGGGCAGTCTCTGAGGTTTGGAGCTCTTTATCTCTGGAGTGGTACAATCCAGGGAAGCACTATCTTTCCCAAGTCCTCTGGACAGTGTCTTCATGAAACTGTCCACTCTCTCTTTAGAGACCCCTAGTTACAGGCGCCCAGCTCCTTTGGAGAAGCAAACAGCTGAGAGCAGCTTGGACTCTTCAACTTCTTCTTTTACTTAGTTGAAAGACTTTCCATAAAGCTTTCAGTGGCCCAATTTTATTTATTTATTTATCTTTGGAACAGAATAAACTTACCTTCTCCTCTCAGCCATCTAAATAATGCTAATAGCTATAAGCTCTCTAATATTTACTATGCTAGGGACACCTTTAAGTCATATATGTTAACCAAAATAATTCTCAGAAGCAACATAAGGAAGGTACAACACTAGCAGCACAAGGAAGGTACATCACTACTATTCTCTATCTGTCTGTCTGTCTGTCTGTCTGTCTGTCTATCTCTATTCCCCTCCCCCTTTCCAGAAGTCAAAGTTTAAAGTATTAGGTAATTTCTACTAAGGAAGCACAGTGTGGTAGTCATCTTGCTCTGTTGCTCCCACAGCAGGCCCTCCACACCCTGCTGCCAAGCCTTCAGAGGCACTCACCTGTATGTACGAACATGTGCTTGACGTAATTCTGTTTGGCTGTGAAAGTCTTGTTGCAGAGAGTGCACTCATAAGGCTTTTTGTCGCCTTGCCCACTGGCTGTGCTGTGGCCTGCAGATGAGGCCAGGGGCTGTGGCGCTGGCAGCTGTGCAGTAAAGGTGGACAGGCCGGGCTGGGACACTGTCACAAACTGGGTCTGCTGGCCTGTCAGGGGCTGCGGCAGGCTGAAAAGAAAAGGCTTGGGGCCACTGCCCGCGGGCTGGGTAGTGAAGAGGGCTGGCAGATAGGTGTTGCCAGCGGTGCCAATGACCTGTGTGTTGCTGGTCAAGGTCAGAGGCATCCTCAGGTTGCTGGTGAGGGTTTCTGTCTGGCGTAAATAGAGCTGGGTACTTGGCAATGGCTGCCCGATGGATGTGTTGACTGAAGGCTGCTGTAGGACGCCCTTATCGGAGCTGTTACTGACAGTGATGACTGTATTGTCCATCTCCGCCTCGTTGCTTCTTTCGGGAGAGGAGGCACCTGTTTCTAGTTGGTTTGGCTGGGCACTGCTCTCAGCTGGGGCTTCTGCTGCCTGTTCAGGTTGGGCGGGTTCCGCCTGACTGTCCCTTGTGGCTGCAGCCCCAAACTGTTGCTCCACTGAATCAGGCTCGGTGCCGATGGAGGAGCTGACCCCAGAATCAAAGCTTTCACCTTTGGGCTCGCTCTCTGTGCCCTCTGCCTGGTCAGTGTCTTCTGTGCACTCCTCGGATTCATTGCGTTCTAGGATCTGCACCCTTTGCTGCCCATAGTAGTCATAGTCATCTTCCATTTCCTGCTTGATGTGGATGTTGCCCACCAGGGTCTGGATGCGCACAGGCCGGGGCTGCTTGCGGCAGTGCGTGGTCTCAGGGGTGGTGGACAGGTAGCGCTCCATTTGCTGCGAGCGCTCATGAATGCGTGTGATCCAGCTGGGGTCTTCCATGTGATGGTCACGGGGCAGGCCGAGAGCAGTTTCGTGGTGGCTGACCACTGCACCACTGTAAAAGGAGCGCTCGCCGCTGCCATTCTGCATGGAGCAAGCGTAGAGTGCGGAGTAGATTCGGTCCACACTGTGCTGTGGGTGACTCTGTAGGTAGCCTGATTCCGTGTCACTGCTCTGGCCAGATGTGCCTGACTCTGGTGTGCCTCTTGGCGTGTCCTGGCCAGAATCCTGGATGCCTGGGAACACATCGCCCACGTTTTGTGACACGATGCGTGTGCACTCATCTATGACTGTTTTGATCTGCAGGATGCTGGCGGCTGTGAGGATCTGCAGAGCTTCCGACTGTGAGACTCTCAGCACACCGCTGTACATGAAGTCAATGAGCTTTTGCACTGACTGTACGGACACCACCGACGGGATTTCGATGTCGCTGTAGCCCAGCAGCAGCTTGTCTTGGAAGAAGGGGCTGCCTGCTGCCAGCACGCAGCGATGTGCGCGCAGCATGCTCCCGTGGATGCGAACCGTCACGTCACAGAAGTGGCCACGGTTGCGCTGCTCGTTGAGGGTCTCGAGCACGGAATTGCTGAAGTTGTGAAGGTTGATGCTGTGAATGCGCTCGGTCATCCCCTTGCAACTAATGTCACCTGTAGTATAGTGAGGCAAATACAAGACAGGGCACACAGTCATACGTAGCTGATGGCATTTCTAACTCAGGTCTTAGAAGAGTCAAGCCAGAACCACCCACCTGGCAGATGAGCACACAAGCGGGGGGAAAAGCTGGGGAGATTGCACACACAGCCTAGGTAACCAATGCCTTGAGTTTTCCCCCACCTCTGGACTTAGTATCTTAGCTATTTTGGATATTGCATTCATATGGATCCACAAGAAATTCAGATGAATTGCTTCTCGGCCTTTTGGCTAAGATCAAGTGTGAAGAAACCCAGGTGATGTTGTTTTCTAAAAGGATAACCAGATGGGTTGTTGCCTGTTATTCCTTTAACTGAAGCATGGTGCAAAGATGTATGTTAGCCCAGGGACCACTCCACCCTGCCTCACTCTGGACAGTACTGATCCCAAGTCCTCTGGGAAACTTTAATTCCTGCCCTCAAGTTACAGACACTTCTTATTCTATCAGTAGGCAGCAACAATTCCCACTGCTTCTGTATCTCCTCTCTCTCACCACCCTTGACAGTCTGCACACTCTGGTAGATGGTTCTGTGAGATTCCGGTGATGCTGCCACTGCTGAGGAAGAAGGGATTTCCTTGTTTGTTTTTTGAGACAGGCTCTCACTGTGCCACTCAGGCTGTCCTGGAACTCACAAAGTTCAGGCTGGCCTAGAACTCAGAGATCCTCTTGCCTCTGCCTCCAGAACTTAAGGTGTACTTGTGCCACCACTCCCAGAAAGAAGGAATGTTTTAAAAGGCCAGAGCTGAATATGCTGAGTGCTAGATGATCACATTTATCATTTAAGATGGGCGATTAGAGTAAAAGAGAGCCCTGTTAATAATTAGGCTATGAGAGCAGGAATAAACCGGACATAATGAATAAACTTAATTTAGCAATAGGTGTTTTGCAGAACTATTACACCATTTCCAGAAGGAAGACAATAGTCTTTGTGGAGGCTCTGCTCGTCTGACCAACTGCCTCCCCTATGTTCCAGGCTGTCTACACAGGTGACAATGTTGTTAACACCATTCCATACTGAGAAGAAAGCAGATGGCTATGGCATGGTCCCAGGGATTTCCTGTTTTTTTCTACATCACCCCTCAGACGTCTTTGAAGACTACCTTTCCATGAGCCATTCTTCAGTCAGAACCATACTTGTAACTTCACAATCTGCAAGGTTTTATTTTGACAAAAATCACGATTGGATTAAAGGATACCTGAAAGATTAGTGAGAATACTTCTGGTTCTCTCTGTGAGGGCATTATCATTGATGATTAGATTATGAGGGGTCCGAGTTAATGAACTGATTAATCCCTTCATAGATTTCATAATAAGATGCTATTTGTGGGAGTTGGTTAAAAGTCAGAGGTACAGCTTGGTTGGAGGAAGCGGTCACTGGCTATGTGCCCTTTAGAGCTCTATTTTGCCGTGGCTTCTTGGAATTTCTCTATCTGCTTCTTGTATATGGTGAGGTTATCTATGTGTCCTGCCATATGTGTTCATTACAATGGGACGAAGAAAGCGTGGGTTGAACCCTCTGAAAATGAGCAAGATAAATCTTTCTTCCCAGTGCTAGTTGGTTTTTGTCAACTTGAAATAGACCATAGACACCAAGGAAGAGGAAATCCCAATTGAGGAATCACGTCCATCAAATTAACTAATTTTGGGGGGCATTTTCTTGATTGCTAATTGATGGAGGAGAGCCTAGTCAGCCCTGGGCAGATGGTTTGGGGCGGTAAGAGAAATGAGGCTGAGCAGGAGCTGGGAAGCAAGTTTTCTTAGTCAGTATTCTACTGCTGTGAAGAGATTTATAACTAAGGCAATTCTTATGAAATAAAGCATTCAATCTGGGCTTGCTTACAGTTCCAGTGGTTTAGTCCATTATCACTGTGGAGGCACACAGGCATAGTAGGTACTGGAGAAGTAGTTGAGAGTTCCAGGTCTACAGGCAGGCTGCTTGTGCTTTTGAAAGCCCTCCCCCAGTGAGACACTTCCTCCAACAAGGCCACGCCTACTTTTAACAAAGCCATAGCTCCTAACCTTTCTCAAATAGTGCTTCTCCCTGCTGCCTAAGCATTCAGATACCTAAGTCTATGGGAGCCATTCTTACTCAAACCACAACACCTGTGCTCCTGCTAGTGCTGCTTCAGTTCCTCCCAAAGGCTTCTTCCTTCCTATCTTTTTTTTTAATTGAAAATATTTTTTTATATACAATACATTCTGAGCAAATTTCCCTTCTTCATCCCTGCCTTGGTTTTCTTTGGTAATGACCTCTAACCTGTGAAACATCATAAACCCTTTTGTCCTCAACTTACTTTGGGTCAGGGTCTTCGTCAGTCTAGGACACTTCCTCAAGGGTTGTTTTGTTTGTCTTGTCATGTATTTGGCAACAATGGTGAGAAAATTATGAATACATAGCTAAGCTATCAGGTTGAGCGAGGCCAAGTAAGTGGGTTTTCAGAACAAAGTGGCCCACACAGTACATTCCAGAACACCAGTCGTAACTTTAGGTCTCTGTCCTGTAGTAAGCAATCCCAGAGGACCTGGCCTGTGCACAGCAGGTGTGTCTGTCTCTCAGCTTCTTTCTCCTCTACTTCAGAATAAGGACCTACTCAGGGAAGTCCCTGCTCTACCCAACTTTCTACATGACCCCTCTCATAAGTCCAAGCATAACAAATGTTCTAAGCTCTTGTATCATTCAGTGATGATGATACTCTTTCCTTCCATCAGGTTTATTATGTGCCTGAAATACTGTATTATACTACATTTTTTCATGTAATCATAAAATTCTAGTTGCATAATTGAATGATTATGGCAAATCCCCAATATACATGTTAATATAAAATATATCCCTCAATGAAGATCCTAATAATTCAGAAATGGATGTCCAGGAATTGATTCAGTAGATCATGTTCTAGGATCTTGCTAAATTTTATATTCTAGATATATGCATATATAGAAGGAAAAACGATAAGGGCAAGTCTTATTTATCTGTCAAGTACTGTCCAAACCACTCTCTATACATTATACCATTTAATCCTCAGAGCAACCACGGGGAACAGGTTGTACTATTATCCTCATTTATACACTGGGCTGAGAAATTATGCAATGTGCTCAAAGCTGCACTGATAAATGGTGGTAGAGCTGGTATATGAACCCAAGTGGTGTGGCTCTGGATTTCTCTTTTGACAGTTCCACGACATCACATGCTTTGTCTCTATATGGGAGCTAGCATCAAGGGTCTATACAGCTGCTCCAACCATCAGCTCTCACGTTAAAAGTTAAAAAGATCACCTCCAGCCTTTGGCTTCTAGGCCTCCAGACTTCACTGTAGCTTAAACAAACACATGCATGTGACGGTCTGCAACAGATATCAAGCAGCACGGTTAAATGGCTATATACAGGTGGGAGGAAAATCAACATCTTTGGGCAGGGTGGGCTTATTATTAACACACTTCTCTTTCTACACAGGTAGAGACATCAGTGAGCATTTGATCACAGTGCCAGTCACATGAACTGCATTGCAGAGGTTAGATGACACAGTTGGCTTATTGCCATGGAGTCTACACAGCAGTTCCTTCACAATTGGTACACTGGCTCATATCCCTGTATATTTTTACCCAGTAAGAAATTCTCTCCTATAAAAGGCCCCTGCCCCTTTTTGCAGCAATCCTATATATTTTCAGGACATTATTGTTTCTGTTTGAGGTAAGAGAATGTTACTGTTCTAAAGGTTTCTACCTGATTTAATCAAAGTTCTATACAGCAAGCAACTAGCAGAGTTGGGATTAGAATCCACATTTCTTGGTGCTCTGAGGAGTGGCACTTTAATTGCCAAGGGTCTATGGCCTTCCTCATTCTCATCTAAGAGAGAGAGAGAGAGAGAGAGAGA
>NW_022196894.1:41342147-41361595 GCF_008632895.1 Mastomys coucha | reverse complement strand
AGAGAGGGAGGGAGGGAGAGAAGGAGAGAGGGAGAGAAGGAGAGAGGGAGAGAAGGAGAGAGGGAGGGAGAGGGAGAGAGAGAGAGGGAGGGAGGGAGAGAAGGAGAGAGGGAGAGAAGGAGAGAGGGAGAGAAGGAGAGAGGGAGAGGAGAGAGGGAGAGAAGGAGAGAGGGAGAGAAGGAGAGAGGGAGAGAAGGAGAGAGAGACTAAAAGTTTCACTTAAGAGGTAAGATTTAAAATAGTATTAAAAACCTATTTTATCTTACATATTCACTCATGCACACATGCACATGCACAAAAACAACTTCACAAGAAAAATCTGCTTGACTGAAAATTTAGGTAATCTAAACAATCTGATTATTTGCTAAATAGTCTATATGAGTATAATATTATTGTCATCAGTTTCACTGAAAACCAGAGAGGCAAATGTAAACCCATGTGCAGACACAAGCTGACCTTATCGGCCATCTGGATTTTTATGGATAAGACTTTAAACATCTCCCTTAGTACACTTGGCCCCCGCTGCAGTGAGCTGCCGCGCAAGGCTGGCTTCTCTTTCACTGGTGGTGGTACAGATGCGATGGAGAAACTTTGCCTCTCTATTCAGGCATGCCTCCTTCCTCCAGTACACAATGCAGAGGCAATTCCTTTCCCAGGCTTGCTTTTATTTTTAACTCGAATACAGTGGGAAAGTTTCTGCCACAGTGAGGCAAAGTCCGGGCTTTTGTGAGCATGTCCTTTTCATCCATTGGGCATTAATGTATAGATTCCAATGGAATAAATTTGAAATAGCCTACTGTAGATTTGTCCCCCATTGAAAACAAATCTTGATTAGATGGTATTCAAGAACTGTATAGGAAGGAATGGTGTGAAAATGCTAACTCCATTCTTTCTAAGATTGGCACTGAATAGGCATCTGGGCTATTCAAAATAAGCAAGGAAAAACCCCACCCCAAAAAACAAACCCAGACACCCCCAAACCAACTAACCTCTCTCTCTAGGAAACCCCAACTCTTCAAAAACTACACAACTTTACATGGATTTCTGTGTCTTTGAAAATGCCACATCGCTCACTGTAAGAAAGCCCATTATTAAAAACTTATTAACACTGTTATTAAAACTAGATCTCTTCATATTTTTTAAAAGAATATCCTACCCACCTGGCTTTGTACTAGAGTAAAAAGTCAGCCTGTGATGACACTCCCTGGGAACATTCAAGAAATTGTCCTAAGGACAGTGAGGATGTAATTATTCCAAATGACTGTTCCCTGAGAGCACAAATGACGATGCAGAGGCAGGGCTGAGTCCCCAAGGGGAAATCTGCCTGAAGAAATGGGCGGTAGAGGGCCTGGTGCTGGTTTATAGGAACTTTGCCCCAGCCTGTCCTGTAAGCCGCAGGGGTCCAGGGCTAGGACTTAGCATGAGAATGAAAAGCTGCCAGAGAATAAGAGAAAACGGAGAAGAAAGGGAACAGCAGGCAATACAATCTTTTTTAATTAGGTGTGAAATCCAGTTCTTTCTCAGGCAGGAGAGCAAAGGGATACATAAAACAGGAGGGTAAGGGTAAGGTGCAGGGGAGGGGTAGGAGAGGGGGATGGGAAGGCTGGAGAAAGGAGGAAATACCCGAGCTCAAATTAAACCCAGTGTTGATCAAGCCAACAGGTCTAAATCAAAAGTAGAGCTCAGTTCTAGGAGGTCAGTTACTCAGCACATGGACTGGTACAGCCTATGGGGACAAGGCTAGCCTTAAGCACCGCGGTCCTTTTAGTCCCCGCAGGAACGCTGTTCTTACCCCCCCAGGCTGCTGCCCACGGCTTTACATAGCTTCTGGGGATTTGCTCCAAGGTCTTCACATTTGTGTGGCAAGTGCTTCTCCCCCAGCCTGGAGCTGGTAATAGTTTATATAAGATCAACAATCTTCAATAAAAAGTTGTCTTTTAGAAAAGGATGGTTAACAGTAACAGTGTAGGACTCAAAGAGGAATGTGGATAAGGAGAACTGAAGCTGGTTGGAATGGAGCTGAGGAAGTTGGGGATGTTGTTTCCAACTGTTGAAGGCAATCATTGAGCAAGGTTTGATTTGATTTTGGTTTTTAGCAGGGCACATTTCTTTTGACAGTTATTACAAATTTACAGAAGAATTAGGGGATGAGATATCTTTGAATATTTTTGAATGTTAAAAAGAGATATTATAGTACAAGGGTAAAGCAAATCCACTGTACACTTCCAATTCACACAAAATGAAGTGTGAAATAAGGTTCAGTATCATCCCCCTCTGCTTTCTGCCCTTCCCTCTTCTTCTTCTTCCTTCCTTGACCTTTCCCCTCTGCTCTTTTCTCTCCCCTGCCCTGTTCTCTTCTCCACTCTCTTCCATCCCTCCCCTCTCTTCTCTTTTCTCCTCTACCCTTTCCCTTCTCATTTTCCATTCTTATGTTTCTGTTCTTACTAAGGCTTATGTATGGGCAATGGAGAATTAAAACTGGGACTGGGAAAAACCACTTGTTCTATCACACTAAGGCCAACCCAAATGTTTCACTTCTAATTTCCTTTTTCCATTTATTTAATTTCCTTTCTAGTTTGTCTGAAGGCTGAAGCTTGATTTCCATGGCTGTTGGAGTCTTAGGTCCAAAGGAAGAAATAATTCCAGGAAGCTTTTCCTATGAGTCTCTCATAGGCCCTTTCACTTAGCTCAGGTCTTTCTGGCTTGCCTACCTCAAACCAAGTCTGCTGTGATCCCAAGAGGGAATGAAGCTTTGCTGGCTTCATGCTAAAATTATAAACATAACTGATTTATGGTTAAAGCTGCTGTGGGGGTTGCTTGGATTTTCACTAGATCATTATTGAAACATTTACTGAGAATTCCCTAGTGTAAATGTGAATGAGCTGAAATCTAAAGCAAAGAAGATACTCATCTTAGATATTTGAAACATATTAACTAATCAACTTAGATCCCCAGGTTCTGGCAACAGCATTCTGCTTTGATCTTGCTGGAATCTGCTGGTATAAAAACCTATCATGTTCTTGGCTCTGCTTAGAAGGAGCTTAGAGTCAAGATTTAGGCCACATTATAGACATTGAGTAGACTTCAATATGTGTTTCCTATTTGCAAATTCATCTAGATTTATTAAATAATAGTAAGTAATGACTTACTTTACCTTGACTCTGCTGGTTCCTTGTTTGTTGGCAGTTATATAAAAACATGTCTTAATAATTATTGAATTTTCAAAGTCAACCTAAATCCTTTTAGGTCGCAGCAAAGTATAATCAAATATCAGTCTACAAGTAATTAATCAACAACTTATGGAACCAATGCTAAACATAAACTAAGAAATCAGTCTCAGAATAGCGATATCATCTGTGTGCATGTGTGGGCTTTCCAGAGATACAGAGTCAGGAGAATGTACAGACATATGAAAGGGCATTTACTGTGGAAATTGTCTCATGCAGTTACGGAAGTAGAGAAGTTCTGTGACAGGTCATCTCAGGCTGGGGACACCAGAATCTTGATAACACAGCACAGTCTAAGTCTGAAAGCCTGAGAATCAGGGAAACCCATGGTGTGACTGTGAGGTTGAGGCTGAGTGTCCAGAGACCCGAGAAAGGGTATTCTCTATGAATCAGAGATGTAGGCTGGGAGAGACTATGAAGAGGAGCAGGAAGAGCAACTGTGGATATTTAGGTTTCTCCTTTCTGTAACTTCCTTGTGTTTTAGGATGTGCTTCCTAGGCAAAACCTACACAGACACTGTATCATTCCCCTCTTCCTTTTTAGTTGTAGCAGCTCACCATTTACCTTAGAAGGGATCTTAACATGCCCCACACCATAAAGCCCTAGAAATTTCTCTGAGGTACAAAGCCCTGAATTTCACTTCCCATCCTTTGACAATAATTTGCTTATTAATATGTCCACAGTCCTCGGTACTTTACATTCCATGCCCAGTCAGCATAATGACATCGATGTAAAGGAGTACTGGTATAGCTTTGAAAGGAAATGTGATCAAGATCCTTAGAAATTGGGCTAAGAAGCTAATACTGTCTTGAGACCGAAACAGCAGTTTAAATATACTGCTGGCCTAGCCATTTGTCTTACGGAAGAAAAGGCACTTGTCAGATCATTAGCTGTTTATAAAGTACCAGGGCACATGCTGATTTGCTCAAACAACAAAACTACATCTTGTAAATTAATCAGCTGAAGTCATCATGTGGCTTAACTTTTAATAATCTATTAGCATTCTCCAGGATCCACCTGTCTTTTGCACAGGCCAAAAGAAGGTGACTGGGAGCCAACACATTGGCATCTTGCAAGTCCTTGATGATGGGACTAATCTTTATAAACCCTCTCGGGACATATTAATTTTATTTATCACTTTCCTAGGAAAAGGCAGCTCTGACCTGCCCATTTGGCCAGGTGCTAAGAACTCCTGTCATAATTACGCATTCCAGAACTCGAGGAAGACACATAAGATAGATCTGAGAACCAACCATGAATCAGAGTAGAGCCATAGATGCCATTAATCACCTGATCTTTACAAGGTCTTATTCTGACTGGGTAGCTAAAGAGATACTGTGCTCTCCTGTATCAGTGTGTAGAGCATATTTCTACTTATCAAGCCAGGCCATGATGGCAGGTCCCTTTATAAAGTATGATTCTTTCTTTCCCCATCCACACACAAGTACCCTGGTAAAGGGCTGCCAGTCTCTTTGGAGAAGGTTGAGATGAACAGAACATATTTGGGGTAGTGTATGGAGTATTTCCTCAAGTGGTGGCTCTGTCTTGCATTCATTCAGCAAGCTGTGATTATGTCTGTAGGACTTAAGTTCAAGTTTTCTTCACTTTCTCCAAAAGTTTTCAGTTTATATAGGTCACAGAAGGGTTTGGTAGGTTTCCTATTGTTCTACAAACTCTGGAATTAAGTAGGCAAGGTAATGGATCTACATCATTTACACTATGTTGCTTGCTGCTCTGTCTATCCACTACTGTAATTACCCACCTTGCATCTGACAGTGGAATGCCACTGCTTGGTCCTTGTCTTCCCAGATCCAGTTTTCACTGCATTTAGTATTTGAGTGACAGGGATTTCCACTCTAACGTGGGGCTATAGCAGAACATCATCACAGAGCTCCTCAAAGGCCCTAGGTTGCCCCTTTACTTGTTTGAAGAACTGGCTGGGGAAGGGCCTACCTCTAGCTCTCCCAGTGTAGAAGAAATAGGCAAATCCACTCTACCATTACAATCTCCCCAAGCCTTTGCTGCCCTTCCTTGGACATCTTTACTTCATGCACATTGACTCTCTTTTGATGCACACTGCGGACAAAAGTAAATAAATAAACAAAAATTAAAAAACCCCAAACAAACCCAAATAGATGGTGCTTTTCCTACCTCTCTAAAGCTGCAACAGGAAATATACCATCTCTGCTCAATGGGCACATACTGAGGTTTTAGTCTGCAGCAGCCAGGCAGCATGGCTTTGTGAAAGCTCTTAGTGCACACAGCCTTCAGGTGCCCAGCTCAGACTTCCTGCTGCTAAAACGTCCAAGAAGAAAGATAGCCCAGCTGGGTTCCGTGAAGGAAAAGATCCAGAGGAGACTGTCAACTGAGCCTACTTCTGCAAGAGTGGAAAGGAAGCTAAAAAAAATTAAAGGGAAAGAACAAATCTTCAAATTAAAAAAAGTGTAAACAAGCCAGGCCATGATGGCAGGTCCCTTTAATCCCAGGACTCAGGAGGGAGAAGGAGGTGGATCTCTGTGAGTTCCAGACCAGTCTGGTGTACAAAGCTAATTCTAGGACAATGAGATGGGGAGGGGGTGCAAACAAAGGAGAACATAGAAACGAAGGGAAAGAAAAATGTCCCAAGTGGCTAATCAAGAAACCCATTATTTACCTGCAGAAAATGGAGAAGTTAAAAATGAAGAGTACAGCCTATCATGAAAGACAAAAGCTAACTCTCCGAATGCCTCATTGTTCCTTGACTCCCTTCTTGTGCATATTTAAAGATCTTTTCATCTATCTGTCTTTCTGTCTGTCTGTCTGTCTGTCTGTCTGTCTGTAGGTTGGTTGGTCTATGGTGTGTTTCTGTGTGCAGGCACTTGTGCCACAGAGCATTTATGGAGATCAGAGGACAACTCTTGGGAGTCGGTTCCTCCTGCTACCTAACGGAATGTTGGATAGAACTCAGACCGTTGGGGTCTGTACATAAACACCATGTCTCAGCACCAGAGGAGTGCTTTCTGTATAACTGTAATCCTACATTATTCTTGATGATCCTAAGAGTATCTATAAGATAGAAGGAAACCATTTTGTCCATTCTTAAATAGCTGAAAGAAATCAAGCCAAGTGTGGTTGTACCACACTTCATTTTACAGCTTAAAGCATTAAGAAAAACATTAACCTTAAATTTGTTGGTTGCAACATGTATCAGGAGAGGGCCAATATGAGCAATATGGAGTGCCAAAGATTCACTGCAAAGGCTTAGGAAGCCTGGCATGGTAGAATGCATTTACCTACTCAGAGTGAATGGTGGGGAAGAAGGAAGCCTGTGACTGACTTGGCTAGCAGTTTAACATCTTATAGATAAGTTAATTTTATATCCTACAATACAAAACATATGAAATGGAAATTTGGGGTCACAGTTGTATACTGAACATGTCTGGAATAGACTATTGTCTTGTCAGACATGTGCATACTGTGCAACACCCTTGGTAAAGGCTGTCTCCTTTTCTTGACAATGTTAATGTGCTGTGAAAGGCAATTTGTATGTGCAGTGTGTGTGGTAGAAACGAAAGACCTGGGTGGGTCTTCTGTGATGAGAAATTAGCATCTGAATATGTTGGTATTTCATATCTTCTTGTAGAAAATTTGCCTTCATCTTTGAAGTTGGAAAGGCACTGGAAGATATGCTAATAAAGAATCACAACATAGCACTTTTAGACCTTTTACATATGTAAGAATTGTGTACAAACTGAAATGCCTGTGTACTGATCCCCAACATAACCTGTAAAAAAATCTCAATTAAAAAAAAATACATTCAGGCTGATGTAAGTTCATTCCCCTTTACTTATTAGCCTGGCCTCTCATGTGTTCTCCACATGAGATTTCTCCAGACTTCTGCTTGCATAAAGTAGGCATCTCAGCTGATTCCTATGTGTTGCAGCACACCTTCTCAGTGGTGAAACTTTGTTCCACACTTTAGGGATGCTGGTGTGACTTGAATTTAGATCTTGGGGTAGAAACCAAGAAGGCTGGCCCCCGAGGAGAAGCAGCTTTCTCTTGCCTAGGGTTCTCAGGAGAGACCACTGATGTTTTTTTCAGTAGCAATGATGCCAGCCAATGTCTGCAGACAGATAGGGAAAGGCCAATCTCTGTGTGGGTGAGCAGGGGTGGGAGGAGCCAGCTGCCATGCCCCAGGGCAGTGGGTAGAGATCACTCTGTTGTAGGGCACAGGAAGGGGAGAGAACATGGAGAGAGAGGGCACTTCCACTGGCAAACTCGTCTCCTCAGAGTTTAGGAGCTCTGTGTCCTAAACTTCATTAGTCTTCACAAACATTTCAATCCCAATGCTAAGGATCCCGTCTCCCCCTCTCCCTTATCTCCACCCTATTTCTTTTTAACTAATGTCCCCACTTTAACAGTAGGTACCACGAAAGGCTGGGTTCAAAGTTGGAGTTCAGCCAGCTGAATGATGAGGGCCTGCTTAATTTTCAGCAGTTCGCCTATTGGAACTTTAGGAGAGAAATTTTGAGTTCAGACACACTTCAGTAAGTTATATGGAGCTGGAGCCAAGACATCTTACTCCTGAAGATTTGTAACTGATCAGCATCATATTTCTTGGTTCTCCAGACTGTTTGAAAGTACAATAGACAGAGTCACTAAACTCCTGGGTTCTTTTGTTTTGTTTTGTTTTGTTTTGTTTTCGAGACAGGGTTTCTCTGTGTAGCCCTGGCTGTCCTGGAACTCACTCTGTAGACCAGGCTGGCCTCTCAGAAATCCACCTGCCTCTGCCTCCCAAGTGCTGGGATTAAAGGCATGCACCACCACCACCCTGCAAACTCCTTGCTTCTTATAAGTAGTGAGCTAGGGGTATGAAATGTACTTATCTTGCATTCCCTACAATTCATGCCACAGTCTCTTGGTGCTCTCTGTACTAACTAGAAACCTTAGAATTTGTAGTTTAATCAGATTAGAGAGTCAGTTCTAGAATTCTTACAACAGTTACTTAAATCATCCTTAAGATTCAGTTCCAAAAAAAAAAAAAAAAAAAAAAAATCAGTTCCTCTAGAGGCATTCTTGATACCAAAGTCTGTATTAGTTAGAGGGGGAAAATCAATAGGATATGCATATAGACATATGAGAGGGGATTTATTAAAGGAATTGGCTCATGAATTAGGACAGATGAGGAGTCCTGACAGATCATCTGTAGGCTGAGGACACTGGTATTCTCAGAGTATGGCTCAGTGTGAGAGTGAAGGCCTCAGAACTAGTGTGCACACTTGTGCCACTGGAATAAGCCTGGAATCCAAAAGCTAGGAAGCTTAACAGTTCTGCTATCCAAAGCAGAATAAAGTCCTACCTAGCTCTCAGGTTGGGGATGCCTACGCCTAGTTGCCTTCAGTATTTGTTCTCTCCAGAATCTCAAGCAATCTGGTAGGACCCACCCTCACTGGGAATGATTTATCCCCACCTGGTCCATTCAAACTCACATGCTGAGCTCCTCTGGAAATACACTTGCCACCATACCTAAAATAATACTTTGTGGGTTTCTAGGCAGTCCTTCACACAGTCAAGGTAGAATCATTAAGCAGTATGGATTTCTGCTTTGAGCTTCTGATTCTGGTGGAATGAAACATGGATACTGTCTTACTGTGTGTTTGTGGAAGCTTATGTTTTAATTCTCAGAATAAAAGCAAGGACAGGAAATTCCTGACATTCTGAAAAACACCTATTCGCAGACTTGAAATGAAATGGCTTCTTGAGGAGGGAAACCCTGCTGGGACCAGGAGAAGAGTCAATGGAAGCTGAGGTCTTTAAATCCTCTCACTCTGTAAACCTTTGAAGTGTCTTTCAGGAATTGCATTTCCCCCTAAAGCTCTTTCCTTACAAATTTAGCTACTGCCCTATTGTAACCTTTCCTATTGTTCACTAAATCTGGAGAACAAAAATACAGAGATGCTGTGTCCGTGGGTGGGATACAAAGCTGAAGAGAAGAATGTACTTAAATTCGCTGTTCTCCAGTCTGAGCTTGGATTTGGAAAGGCCTTAAAGAGGGACCTATATAGTCAGTGTAGCTGAGAAGTTGTCTTTCTTTTTTCTGGGAAAGAAATTCAAATTGTAAAATGTGTTTATATAGAAGCTAACACATCTTACTCATTTGCTCTCCTTTTCAGCTCCACATCAACATGCACTCTTTTATTTATTTATTTTTTTTAATAGGAAAGACAGAATCCTCACTTCAGTGACTGTAATGAGATACCCAGCCTTCTAGAATACCATTCTTTCAGAAAATATCAACTGGTAAGAGTTACAGAAATTAGTTTGTGAGTTAGGAAACCCTTAATCTAGATTTCAGTGAGTGAGAAGTAAGCTCTTGGGGTGCAGGTAAATAAGCTTTCCAAACACTGAAATTCGCACACAGCTTCCAACACACTGACTTCTTCCAAACTCTTCTGCAGTTTTGTTCTGAACTGAGAACTTGAGATTCATGCTCAGATTGCTCTGCTGTCAGAATGATACCTCCAACATGACCATGAGAATTCAAAGCAGCACTGTGGGCTGCAGGAGCTGGGATCTTTCCCTTGGAAGCTGGGGACTGGAATTGCTATGCATTCTCTGACTCAACAGTGTGGGCCTTGCACCCCAATTCTTGCTAGATTAATGGCCAAACGGTAGCTCAGAGGTGATTTTTGTGTCGGCCACCTTAAGAGAGTAAGTAGCTGCAACTCAGGTGCCCATTACAGAATCAGCATCAGGTACATTATATATTTTCATTTAAATGCCCATATGTTATTCAGTAACATAATCTAATGAATATCTTAGATTATGTATGTAGTAAGGAAAAAGTATCTTCAAATATAAAAATCTAAAATAAAATTAAAATGAACACGTAGGTTCCTTTCTTGTGCTAAGATGATGCTAAGCAAGTGCAGAAGTGTTGACAGAGCTCGAAAGCCTCAGGAAGCCCTGGTGACCAAGTGGAACAGAAAGCACACTTCACCGTATGCTCATAAGGAGTACTTTGCTTTAATTTTATTCTATCTCCATACTGCATTCTATAGCATTTACAATATGATTTCTAGATTAGAGTAGAAGGACACAGCTTTATGACTCCTTACCTGTGCTCTTACAGTCCTGTCTCATGTTGGTCAGGTTGGTCTGATTTGTCTCATGGTATTCCCAAACAGAATCTTTGTAGTGATTCAAGAGCCTGGTCTTTTTGCCACTTTCCACATATATTGTATTCATCACTCACTTGGGGCGGGGGGATGGGATGGAAGCTTGTTGGTGACAGAGTCTAGGGCGTGCCAGGCTAGCTAAGTACCACTGCACCATGGTCTCCAGACTGCATTCACTCCACATTCTCTCCTTCTGCTCATTTTATAACAAGTTCTGAAGTTACTGGGCTTTCCCATCCACCAAATCTTACATGGAATTTATTTAAAATTCTCCTTTCTCTGGGATACTTCACACGATTATTAGCGTTTATGCCGAGTTCTTCGTTTTCCTGCTTTCCACTGGCTTGGAGTTATAAGTAGAATTATTAAATTTTGGTTTGTTGTTATAGGATGAGAAGGTGTTTATAAGAGAGTCCTGTTCCTCCTCCTCCTGTAGGTCAGAAGCATTGAGTGTTTGTATGTGGACATGGGCTCCCTCGTCCAAGGGAGCTGTGCTTTCAGAGTTTATTAATTCTTACAAGGAAGGGTTTTCATTCTCTATTTGGTCTTCTTAAAGGAATTAATTTGGGCTCTTTCTAGGTTATGAAGGGGGGAGGTGTCTGGTGCTTTGAAATTAGATTGAGGTAATATTACTGAGAAGAAAAATCATCTTCCTTTAAAATATTAAAGCATGGTGGCTCATTTCTGTGGTCACAATATTCTGGAGGCAGAGGTAGGAGACTTGTCAGTTCAGGTTATGTGGTGAGGCCCTATCTCAGCAAATGTTCTCACAAACAAAACAAAACAAAACAAAACAAAACAAAACAGAACAGAACTGAAAGAAGTCAACTTGCACAGAACCCTTTGTAGGGAATGCCTTTGCATATTTTTGGGGACTAGACATAAAGAGGCACTGACTGCTCTGAGAGAAATAGTGATCTTAGGAACTTAGGCTCCATGTTGAGGGCATCTATAATCACAGTGAGTAAAGTAGTTCCTAGAAGCCAAGAGGATCAGACTCAGCTTTATCTTTGTGGACTGTCAAGCAGCACCAACTACAAAGCTCACTATGGCCCAAGGATTTGACCCCTTCCCTAGATTTCCCATGTCTTGTACAAATCTGGGGAGGGAAGACAGTCCCAAGACTTCATTCATTAGACGTCTATATAAGTTGGTCGCCCAGGAGTCCTAGGTTTAATTTTCTTGAGAAAAAACAAGGAAATGGTTCACATACTTGAATATTTAGGAATAAAGCAGTCCTTTACACACATCCTAGATAGTTTAATAATGATAGTAAATTAATGCCTCATCCATTTTCACTTGTGCCTGTCTTACTGCCGTAAGACAACTCTACCTAATCTACTGCAACTACAAGTACAACTACATCTGTAACCAAAAGAACACAGGTTGCTAACTGTGTTCTGATGTTGTCCCACACAGTCCCTCAAAGGGGTAGGTATTCTCTAAGTGACTGGTTATGGACACTGCTGAGAGTAAGTGGGGAGCTCAGTGCTCATTTTCTCTGAGGTGAGCCTACCCGTTGTTCCAGGAGGTCCTTCTAATCCCTGGTGACCCACATCTGTTCTTCCTCTTGGGTTTTGTTTTTAATTTCCTTACCCTCTCATTAGTTAATAACCATGGTTCTGTCTTCACCATGAACTTATGGTTTAAAGCAATTGGTTTATGAATTTACCTCACTTCTTTTAAATCACACTCATCTGTTTATTATTTCTGATCTATGCCAAGTTATTCTCAACTTCCTGACTCCATCTGTCCTAAGAAATATTTTACTAGGCCCTTCTGCCACTGAAGATTCAGGGGACCCCAAAGATGAGCCATGCCTATATGAAAGGGAAAGAGACACCCAGTCTGGGAAGTAAGGTAGAAAATTATCAGGCTCAACTCTTGCCTGAGTCAGGGAAACCAGTGCTTGGTAGTAGATGCTAGAAGCTATCTATTAATAGGTGCTGACAACCGCTCTTTATATTTATGTTAACAGTGTCTGGGATTGTTTAGAATATTTTCACTTGCTGGCCACTGGGTGTCCTCATTTACAAAGTAAATATGCAACATTTAGTGCAGGTCACCAGGGAGAATAAAAGCCACTAGTCTTCTCTTTGGCTTTTCACATACTGGGTCTAAATTTATTGCTAAACTCACAACCAGATTGTATATTAGTAATGTTTAAAAGTTTTCAGGTCAAACTGTTAAAAGGTTTTAAACCAAAAACAAGTTATTCTGTGTCCAGACAGGAATTTAAAAGGCTGTTTCCTCACAGAAGGGGCTGTGATCCGGCCATGAGAATGAGCTCTTATTCCTCTGAACACTGGCATGAGACTGTGACTATCCGCAGAGATCCGGCACTGAGAAGCAGTGAAGATCTTAATTTATTCTCAAGAAGAGAGAGAGAGAGCGAGAGAGTGAGAGAGAGAAAGAGAGAGAGAGAGAGAGAGAGAGAGAGAGAGAGAGAGAGAGAGAGAATATCAAATATCTCTATGGGATATTTGTTAGATTTTTTTTATCTTGACTTTTCTGAAAACTAATTAAAAATAATAATGAGAAAGATAAAATATGTCCTTTGTCTGAGAAGCCCAAAATAATGTAAAAAATAGCACAACGTACTGGGTCAGCATCATGACTATTAATCATTTCACATTTAAAGACAGAGAACAGAGTCGTGCCTTTGTGGACCAGTTATTTCATCTATAAATGAAGACGTTTATGCTCCATGGGGATGTCTTGGGAGAAGCCAAACATAGTCTTAAGGCACACTGGGCTCCTGGGATGAGAAACTGTACATGAGAGGCACTGAGGACATTAATAACATTCTGTGGTTGCATCACAGCTGTGGATGACTTGTCTCTGATGGCAGATAGGAATCAAGGCCAAAGCTTGTACAGCCAACAAATACTTCCTGGCTTGGTCATTCCAGGGCGCTGAGGTCCACATGCTCTTGCAACCATTTTCTATGCATGGTGATCTGCTTTTCTGCTTTTCCACAACTCTCCCTGTCTCTTCACTTTGCTTATAGTTCTGAAGGAATTCTTTCCTTTTCACACTAGAAAATATTTCTGCCTTACAATCCTACTAATTCCTCAAAGTGGAGACAGAGCTACTATTAGGGTGAAGGGGACTTGCCTTCAAATGTCATACTTGGCTAATTAGCTAATCTTTCTCAAAAGTAAACTTCACTGGGGTAATTTTTTCACTCGTGTACATCTCAGCTTAATTATTATTCTCTGGCATGTCATTTTGGTATATAAATTATCAACATGATTCTGTGCCATAACTGGTAATTTATACAGATAATATCAGGGAAAGAGGAAGCTCTGAGCGATTCATTGCTTTTCAGAGACGTTCTTGGCTTTACTGGCTTTGCTTATGAGGCCTTTTTGTTTGTCAAAGACCACCCACTCCTGCTGGCAGGACAGCAATCTATGACTCTTAATCAATGGTTAAGTGTACAACAATGCACAATAGCTAGGTCACTATCATCCCGTGACTGTACAAAAGCTTCACAATGCCTTTGCAGTAGGTAGAGAAGTCTCCGCTTTAGTCTAAAGATCTTTAAGTTCCTAGGATTGAGGCTATTTTCCAAGTCTTTAATTAGTAGAGTCATGTTTGAACTACTGTAACCCTGAAGACACATATCTGCAGAGTCCTTCTGATCATATTTTACCCTAAGCGCTTTCCCATTTTGGCTTCCTTGGTTTGCTCCTTTAATTTCACTTTCAGAACTTCTTGAGGTTCAGTGGCTGAACACTACACAGCACGGGCCTTATCTGATGTGTCGGCGCCTGGTGTGGCCTAAAACACACTGGTGTTTTGTTCCTTCAGTACGGGACTGATGTTCTGAAATCTAGACTGCAACACAAAGCAGATCTCTAGCTCATTTTAAGTGTCTCTTTCTTCTCTCCCGGCCTCCTCCTACCCCAATACTTCCTTAGTCTTATGCACTGGCAGCAGATGGCAACCATATTCCAAAGCTGAGTATATACAAAATCATGCCATGGAGAACAGAGTGGCTTCAAAGTTAGCCTTTCTATTCAAGTGGGATGGCAGAGACTTCTGGAGCAGGAGACTCGTTTTGCATTCACTTAATCCTCTATTCATTCAGCCAGGAATTTGTTTTCCTACACATCTTTCTACTGTCCAGCCAGTCGAAGGAGGGTGGGTGTGAAGCAACTCTCTTGAGGGCCCCTCCAGCAGGAGGGCCCTAAGATTCTATGCCAAGCTCTTCCTTCCTTGGGCTAGCTCTGCCTGCTGCTGATCAAATCATGCCATTCCCAGGGGAGGAGTTTGGGAGTACTATGTGTGGGGCTCGATTTCTCAAGAACTGTCTCCTTGCTATTCTAACAGTTATATGCTGTGTTTGCCAGGCAAAGACTGGACCTGGGAAGATGATGAGACAAGAAAGAATGGTTGGAGCTGCACAAAACTGTGTACCATTCGGTAGTAATGGACAGGAGAAGTGGGGAAATCCTTTCTTTTAGTTATTGCAAGGCTTTCTAGAGCTTTCACCCAGTCATCTGTTTGAGCATCTTGTGAAGAACATCTATTTCCACGATATCTATGAAAAACAGGCACCAGATTAGGTTACAAAGTTGACCTTAACCCTGCCATATTGCTATTAAAATCAAAACATGGAGCGGTTTACACTCAAGAGAAAGCACTCTGTTTTCCCAGCATACAAACCTGAGGGTATCTGGGAGGCACTCTGTTATGTAGGTCTGCTGAGTGGAAAAATTCAGTTCAATTTTATAGCCCTGCAATATGCTCAGTAATATAGTTCTCTGAGCTGCCCTATCTCCTTCAGTCATCCATTCTACAAACACTTACTGAACACCTACTATGGCTAAGCACTTTACTGGTTCCTAGAGATTCAGCAGTAAACAGGACCAGAGTTCTGCACTTGGGACATCTGCCTGGATAAAATAAGCATTCAACATTTTAGCTGAGGCTGAACATTTATTGGTACAGCAACTGCCTAGCAAGTGTGAGGCAATAGGTCCATTTCCCAGTATGATAAAAATGAATGTATGAATAAATAAACAATAATTAAAATAAGGATTTACAAAAGCTGGCAGAGGAGCCTCTGAGATGGATCAATGGATGAACATACCAGCTACTCCACCCGATGACCTGAGTCCAATCCATGTCTCCATATGGTAGAAGAAAAGATCCTGTAAGTTATTCCCTGGCCTCTACACACATGCTGTGGCATATGTGTATGCCCCCTTCTCACATGTAATAATTTTTTTAAGCAGCTAGAGCATGGATGTTATGGCTAACCTCTTTCTGACTGGATTTTTGGCCTGCTCCAAGGAGGGAGTTCATGCCTGGTACACTAAACCTTGTCAAGTGCTTGTGGCTGGGAGACCACTGGTCCTAGGGAAACACACTACCATCGCGTGGACAGATGACCATGTGGTCAAACTGCCTTCTAGACAGTCATGCTTATATACACACATATCAGCGCTGCCTTCATCTGGAGATTTGTTTGGGCATAGGAACTGGTTAAGCAGGCACATAGCTGTTGAAGTGCTGAGAATAAGGGAAGGGAGAGAGCTTAGACTTCAATGGGACATCTACCACCCTCTCCAAGACTCAGGGAACATCATCAAAGGGACAAGCCAGAGGACTGGAAGGTGTGCTGCAAAAGGGGTGTTCTACAGATGACATCACTGCACTCCCAGACTCACTGCAACTAGAGTTACCCACATCAGTCCTGTACAAGAGTGCATGCCTCAACATTTCTTCATGGTAGGAGGGGCTCATGAGACCCCATAATTCCCTAAGGAACTACTTATAATTAATGCTGACCAAGGGTTCTAAGACATAACCTGTCAGCAATATCCATATAAGAAACTGTAACTAAACACGTAACTACACACAAAAGACATTAAGGAAGGAGGGGGAGAGAATTGCTGGGATTGAACAATTTCAATGGGAGAAGGAAAGGGACGAGAAGGTAATGGGTGTGTGCATGTGTGAAAATGGCTAAAATTCATTATATACATGTATAAAGCTCTCAAATATTTTTAAAAAGTATATGTACACATGTGTACATGTATACTTCTAAAATTATTTGAGAGCTATATATATTATATATAAATTATATATTATTAATATTAAAAATTATATGACACACACATATACTGGCTATGTTGTTTGAATAACAGGAATAGTTCACCTTGCAGAGTGCTGGCTTCTGAATCTTCGGATACTCTTAGTGAGGGATTGGACCCCAACTACCAAAATTATTCTGTCTTCAGCTGGTATACTGGCTCCCTTCTTGGCTACAATGCTAAGAGTTCAGATTGCAATGCTGCTGCTGCTGCTGCTTTTTTTTTTTTTTTTCTTTTGGGTGGGATGGTAACTGTGAGGATCGTTACTCTGTGAGCTACACATATATTTTCTCTGTAAATATTGTACCATCTAATTTGCGTCTTTGGATTCTGCTGATTAGCCATCAACATGTGATTTAAGAAATTCTGCATGCAAGATGCAGAACTCATGACTCAGTAAGTTATCATTTTAAAGCTCTGACTTGGGATGTATACAGACTTGCACATAATGTGCTTTGGCTTTCAATCTGCAGCTCTTACTGGAAGACTTGAAGATCAAGTTCCTCCATGTGTGTCCTTGTAATTCTACACCGAGTAGCAGAAACACTCAGGAAGAAAGAGAAACAAATGTCCAAAACTTCTCTACATACTGCCCCAAAGTTTGTGGGTACCACAGGACATGAAGTAGGGACAAAGTCAGCAGGCCTCATTGAATTTATTCTTCAGGTTTTATTTTCCTCCTAAGTGTTGCAAACTGTTTTAGAAATGAAAAAGGTACCTAAGTCAGGTAACTGAGAGTAATCCTCCTCTCCATCAAACACATTTACTTTTCTAACTGTACCTGATTTTTAATTATCTCAAAATACTCTAAAGTCATCATGAAGACTGTCTTTCAAAGATGTATATGTATATGTGTGTACATACATACATACATACATATATACACATGTGTATACACACACATTTCTACTTGGATTTCTCTCTGCAGAAGGCTCTGTGATATGGCAGAATAATGGTCTGCCTGTTTTAAGGTCTGATCTATGTTCTCTTCATGAATTTGGACATGGAAAGCTTACACTGGGCATGTGCAGGTCTGACATCTGAGGGAGAGGGTACACCACTCCATTCCCTTTCCCATGCAGGTAAGCACCAGGAACTCAGTTGGATAATGCTGTCATTCAACACTATCATATTTGTTTTTCTAAAGCTTCCTCACACCAAGAAGAAAACATTTTTTGTTCTAAACTTTTCTGAGTACCAGATAATTTCCTTATCTATGACATATGGTGTTTTTATAAGAATGCTGGCAGTGTATTTGACATAGACTAGGTGCTTACTAACTATCAGTTCTCTTTCATTTTAAGTAAAGTAAGTCAACAAATGTAGAGGTGTTTTGTTTGTTTGTTTGTTTAGAGGCCAAAACAACCACCAAAAGGTTAGTGGAGAGGCTTCCTGAGCCAGAGGGGCATTTGAAGGCATGTCTTCTACAGACTGAAGTTTCTGAGTTTCAGTGGCTCTCACACAGTTTAGGCTCTGATACAAGTGTCATTTAGGTTGCTTTTAATTCAAGTCCACATTTTCTTCATAATCTAAAACACCTAAACAGACACTAAGCATGATAGTCCTGTCTGTAGTCCTCACACTCCAGAGGAGGAGGCAGAAAGATCCTAGGTTCAAGTCTAGCCTGAGCCATGAGACCCTGCTTAAAAAAATAAAAAATTAATAAAAGTGGAAGTAATTGAAGACAATGAAGAGGAAGAAGAAGAGGTACTAGTTGATGGTCAAAGCCACTGGTGCTGTGCTGTTTTGGAGCTTTACATGACACTGTACCTAACCTTTCTTCACAATAACCCATGGGACATATATGTTAGGAATGTGTAGATACCACACATACGAGGAAATAATAGAGAATGGTAGGTAAAAGCATGTAAACTGCATTCATAGACTAAAGTTCACGTACAACTAAACCATGGCAGTGAAAAAACATTTCCTGAACAACACATGATCTAAATCTTAGCCCATGAACAACACACTCAGGAAAATAGCTGTAGAATAGTGGTTCTCAACCTGCGGGTCTCAACCCTTTTGGGGGTTGCATATCAGATAGCCTGAATATCCGATATTTATATTCTGATTTCTAACAGAGGCAACATTACAGTTATGAAGCAGCAACAATAGTAATTTTACGGTTGGGGGTCACTACAACATGAGGAACTGTATTAAAGGGTGGCAGTGGTAGGCAGGTGGGAACCACTGCTGCAGTGTCTGTTACCATACCTTCCCTGCCCTTTATCAGGAGTCATGCTGGATTTGGATGTTCTCATGGGACTTCTTGCATCTGACGTACTCTTGGAGCAAAGGTTCAAGGAGACAGATACTGACTGGGATGTGCTCTGGACATACTGCTCTTTCCTTCTTTTAATTTTCTGGCCCCAACTGAATGAAAGCTTTAGATGTGTGTCCAGACAAACACTAAATATGTGCACACATTCTCTTCTGAAGGAGCTCACAGACCTGACAGAGCTTCACTTTTTGGAACCAGGGGAGTCTAAGGTCTCTGCATCTAATGTTTTCTTTCCAGTGGGATGAGGCCAGAAATATCCTCTGCTGAAAGTGCTTATGTTACTCTCTCAGCAGGTGTGCTTGGGAGCATCTCTCAATACCTTTGTGTGTGAGTGTGTGCGTGTGCGTGTGCATGTGTGTGTGTGTGTATTGGGGAGCCTGTGGGAGACGAATGGGGTGATAGATCCACTGGACCTGAAGTTACAGAAGTTTGTGAGCTGCCCAATGTGTGTGCTGGGAACAGAAACACGGGAAGATTAACCTGGTAATCAGATCTTGAAACTCCTAATGTAGTATTCTACCACACAAGGTTTAAACCTTGCCCCAAATGATGAGGCTGAGGATGCCTCAGAATGCTTGATCTGGAAGAGTGTGTGCTACTACAGGGAACTATGGGCCATTTGTATGGACTCCATCAGGAGAGGACTTCACTCTAAAGGATTTCAAATGCCTGG
>NW_022196894.1:41334647-41339647 GCF_008632895.1 Mastomys coucha | reverse complement strand
GGAATGAAATGAAGATAAACACTCAGCTCCTTATAACACTCAGAAGAGAAAGAACTTGGGTGTTCTGGAGGCAGCTACAGCTCCTAGTTAAATTACAGATGCCCCATTTACTACTTAATTGATACATAATTTATTAAAAAATTAATTATCCAGGCCATACATAGGATAGTAACTATCTGTGCTTGTTACCCCTCTTCCCATTTTGGCCGTATTTCTCCTGCAAATTAGTGTGACCCCAAAATGTTTTCAGGATTGTCCAAGTTGTCCTAAATTCCATAAATAACTCTTTCAGAGGATGCTGTTTTTTGCCATGTCTCTATTACGGTTCTTCACAGATGGACCATTTTTGTCCTTGCAAGGTCTAAGAATAACTCTTTCAGTTATCAAGACATACCAAAATCCAGTTCAGCTGCCCCTGTGGGATTCCAGTTAGTTTAGACACATCTGCTGAGATACATGCATTGGAATCCAAATGAAGTCTTTGTTTGATTATACATTTTGAACATTTATAGAGGTTTTTTTGGGGCCAAAATGTTTTTCATTTTTCTGGCACACCAAACAGAGATCTTCAGTTATAAACATTGCCTTCTGAGCACCTCCAACAGAAACCCAATCTTTCCATGTGAACAGGTGCCTCAGGAAGTTTTTGGAAGGTTTTATACTGAATCAGCTTTCTGACTGGAAACTTTCTGAACACGTAGTCAAATTTGCCAGAGAGGCCTTCAAACTCCTTGAGCAGTTCTCACTCACACAGACATACATTCACACTTAGAGACAGCCCAAGTACAGCAAGTCAGAGCTCTGGAAGACTGAAGTTTCTTTCTTAAAGGTTAAATACCATATGCAACCAAACTGAGCAAAAAGGAATGCATGACAGTGAACAACGAGCAAATAGGAGCAGGGTCCTCACTGAGCACGCCCTGCTGGAGGCTGTGCTGGGGCTTAAGCCACAGACCCTTCCAAGGCAATTTTTATGTCTCCTAATTTCCACTGCACACCCAAGCCCTTGCATTTCAAACATTATGCCATAACACACTGCAAATGATTCCGTTTACTCAGAAGCCTGTACAGTTATTCTGAGACATGTCCTTTCTAACGCAAATGGGTCAACCCGATTAACGTGCTGAAGAAGGAAACACTACCATCTTCATGAGGGGTTCTTTTGCAAAGCCCACCTTTTACCTGGACTCCCTACAATTGCCCCTTTCCCCAGTTTGAAAACAAATGCCAGTCATTAGAGAATAAACTAACCTTTAATTTCTGAAGCCTAAAGAGTTAGGAAATCACTCCTCCACTGGGCAAGCCTGGAATTCATGGGGGAAAAAAATCTGCTTTCAAGTTGTTCTTACGGCCCAGGACCAGATGCTCCAAGGTGGCCAGAAACCTTTGTCTACACCCACTTAGCAGACTTCTGGCTCTTTATCAGGGACTCAGAGGTTTATTTGTAGGAATGAATCATTTCCTTCAAAGTCTCCCTTACCCTATTTACATGCTTGCATATTCCTTCCATTTTGTTTTCCCCCTACAGCGTTACTAAGGAATTAATTATCTAGAGGAACAGGAACATACAGTAAGTACATCTGAGATCCAGGATGGGACACAGTATGTCATCTATTAGGCCTGGCTAAGACCAGCAGCTGATGCTAAATGGGAAGGAACATGCACCAAATGTTTTTTAATCACAAAGTTAGTAATTAATTGCTCTTTAAAATACATTTTATGCTTCTTTCTGTCTGTGTACATGAAATGCACATTTATTACATGCCAAAAATTACAACATTATGGTCTAAATGTGACTGGCACGGAAGTCCGGAAACCAGAGTTAATGTCCCCACAGCAACTTTAATCCTGTCTGTGTGCACATGTAGAGCATGTCTTCCGTTATAGGATAGTACATAGAGATGGTTTGGGGAGGGGTGCTAAAGGCTCATATCCTCAACTGTGGTTACTGAAGAGACACAAAGGATCAAGGCTGCTTCTTTCCACATACGTGGCGAAAAAAAACGATGTCTTCATGCCGGTGTTGTGTAAGCAAGGGACGAAAGAATCGGCTGGGATGCTGCACTCGGCACTCAAGGGGACAGTTTCTGTTGCTGTGGGAACCTGAACTTTGCATTTCCTGACTTGGGGGTAATTAAAATGTCAGCCTTAATGTGGCATTAATGGAGTTTGCCATAAAAATCCTCTTTGTTTTGTTCTCTCAGAAATTGCTTAAAAGTTCAAAATGATCCGAGTGTACTAAAAATTTAATCACAGGGCCTTGGATGAGTGAAGGGAAAAGGAAAGAGGAGAGGAGTAGAGGAAGAGAGAGAGAGGGAGAGGGAGAGGGGGAGGGGGAGGGAGAGGGAGAGGGGGAGGGGGAGGGAGAGGGAGAGGGGAAGGGGGAGGGGGACCACTAGGGGGGGAGTGTAAGGGAAGAGAGTAGGCAGGCAGGAGATAGGAAAGGAAGAGCCCACAGTCTCCTCGACAGCCGGCAGCCCCATCAGCACCATACTACCTACACAGCTAAACTTAAACCCACCCACACAACAGTTTGCTACTGTGTAAAGGTTAAATTAAAAATAAATAAAAACTGTTAATGTGTAAATGCATCTTGGCAAGGACAGAAAAAACCAGACAGTCTGACGAGTCCAGCACAAAAACACTGGAAGGTAAGTGACCATGGATGTCAGCTTCCTGCTTCCCATGACAGGGTCCACGGCAGAAGCAGTGAGGGCGGGGGAAGGAAAAGCCCTTCCTCCTTCCATGGGAGCCTCACTGGGGGTGGGGGGGTGGGGAAATGGAAGGAATATTCGAGTAAAAGTTCTGGTTGCGTCTATCACATGAGCATGACTGTGATGGGCTATGCTTGATAGTCGTCAGGACAGGCTTCTCGGAGGGAGGGTTTCCTCTGCTCTCCTGAATCCACTTAGTCCTGTTTAAGTCCTTGAAGGGAGAGCTTGGCTCCCTGCATACTCAGCCCGTTCGGTGGGTTAACTGTTCTGTCAAACACCTAGGGTTCTTGCACTCATTCTATTCCCAAATTCACTGTAATGCCTTCTATTATCGTCACCTCAATTTGCTTTCCATTACACTTTCAGAAATGGTGGAGAGGGGACAAGCTCCATGGAAATGGCAGAATGAATATTGCTGAGAGGAAATTGTGTTGGGAAGTGCACCGCCAAGCAGCATGCATTTCTGTGGCAAGATAACAGTAGCATCTCAACAAAGCTACTTCTGCTTTTGAACATCACTAGATCTTTGGGCAAGGGGGAAATGCCACAACACAGCAGGATATACTGCCTACTCAACATTAAGGCCATTTAAGCTGTAGGACTGGTCATCTTTACTCCAATGCACTTGAAAGCCCCATGGCTTTTCACCTTTCCTAGTTACAGCAGAGGTCAATGGAGGTCTGTGGGCATGATTTATCTAGTGTGTTTTTGTGCCCACATCACCATGATGAGTAGCCGTACACGTCCAAGGTGCCTGTGTATAGCCAGGAATGCCATCTTTGTGCATTGAGCCACCAGTTCTGGATGCTCAGAAGGAGAGCGAATTCATAAACAGTTGTTGACACCCATGTGAGTACACTGCAGGCAAGCCCTTTCTAGGTTAGGTGTCAGGTTTCTTGGTTGTCTCATCTGTAAATTGGGAAGAATTATGCTGATAGATGGGAAGTGGGCATTAAGTCATGACTAAGGATAATTTTGCTAAAGCACACAACAAAATAAAAAGGTGCTGTGGAAACTCAAGTGCTTGTGAAAGCTTAGAACACCACATACTGGTAGAATGTTCCTGAAGTTAAAGGGACTAACAAGTCAAGGGCACTATTTTTAAATGCCCCAAATCTGTTCATTCTAAATAGGAACTGAATATTTTACCTTAAAGAAATTAGGCTTTTAAATTAATCTATGGTAAGAATGACATTTGAAAGTAAAAAAAAAAATAAAATCTTCTTGAATGCAAGAAGAGCATCCAAAAAATTTAACAGCTTAAAATAAACTCCTTTCCTGTCTTCTCTCAAGCAACCTCCAAATGGACAGATTTCTGTGAATCTTTCCTAAAAACAATTTTCCCCTCAGTGTAGGCTCAAATCAGGACAAACTACAATCCAAATGTGTTTGGAGCGAAGTATAACCAATTTCAACAACAGGTTGGTGCTGAGACTTACACATCTTAATGGCAAAATCAAAGTGACTTTCTAGACAGCTGGAGACTAGGTTTCTCCTCCTGGTTAGGTATCTTTCCAACTGCATTCAGACAACCCACTGAGCTCTACTCTGCTGGCTTCCAAAGGGTCTGCAGTGACAGCGCTGTCCTGCTGTTCCTTCTACTATGCCAGGCTAGTAGGGCTAGTAAGGCCTAGCTGGAGGGTGCTTGCTGTACAGGACATGAGGTGCTTTTTCCACTGGGAAAGACATTCACTTGGTTTGTACCAGCTTTCTAGGTAGGGCCATCCTATGCAATCTTCCCCATAGGTATGGCAGAAAGCCAGGTGAGGAAGGTGTGCACACTGAGGCTCCAAGCCTTTCACCAGCTCCAGAGGCGACTTTCCTGGTAGGCAGGGGCAGTGTGGTGTGCACATATCTATGGGAGCCGTACCATGCTATTTTCAGCTTCGTCCTGTAATTACTGTTAGGCTGGACACTGCCAGGCAAGAAAGGTGACTAGGTGACTACGCGGAGATGGTCCCTGCTTCTGTCCCCTGCATCTAAACAGAAGCTGCCACTCTGAGGGTATAGATCATGTGGCTTTAGTGACTTGGTTCTTACTTTGTTCCCATTCTCTAGTGACAGCTGAGTGATGCTACAGCCCAGCTCCTGCCCCAGCTCACACCCCATCTAGAGGATAAGATGGCAAAGTGAGTGGGGGAGGGGGTCTCCCAGATTCACTCACCTTTACCCTCCTTGCAGAATTTTATATTTCTTCTGCCAGAAAATAACAGCAAGAGATTTGGGATCTTATTTCCCTAATGGAGATTCCTTTTTTTCCTTTTCCCTTCCCTTCCCTTCCTTCTT
>NW_022196894.1:41322795-41334637 GCF_008632895.1 Mastomys coucha | reverse complement strand
TTTGGTAATAAAGCTTTCCTGGTATGTTTAACTCACTCCACTATGCCTGCTCTCTGCCTGTTACCAGACGTCCTGTGGAGAGATCAGTTCCTAGAGCTGTTGGACATTTTAGCTAACAGGAAAACTCTGTCCTTTGGTATTGTCAACATGTGCTCCTCTCTCAAGTGCTGGGTTACACTGCAGAAACAAAAAACAGCCTTCTCACGTGATCTATCAACTTCCTTAAAATAGAATTTAAGAAGTGACTTCTAGATTAGTGAGAAGATGGCAAAAATAAACAGCAAAGAAGTGATTTCAATAGTGACGATTCACATTAAGTGCCCATTTCCAAATTTAGCCCGTAGGCAGTTTTTTTAATTAAAAAATATTTTTAACCTTCATTCTTATTGGCTATGCGAAGTCTGGGTGGCTTCTGAATTCTTGGAAGCCATTCTTTTTTCTTCTGTAAATGTATGCTATCCTTTAACCACTTCAAAATAAATTAAAAACTGGAAAGACCGAAATTCAGCCAAGCTACATGAGACTCCAATAACTAATGCAAATCTGACTTGGGTTATATAACTTGGAAATGGCTGTTTCCTTGTGTCTTACTGGCCTTCTGAGGTCCATATTTGGTTATTCCATTTAGTAACGGTCGAAGTGCTGTTACCAAGAGCAAGAACACCAGGAAGGAGCATATCACTTCTTTTTCTCGAGTTAATGTCACAAAAGAGAACGGGGCCACCTGCAATTAATCAACAATTTGAGGCCAAGTGGCTGGTTACCTGGCTTTGAAATCTTCTCTGGCTTTGAAAATATATGGATGCTAGTTGGATCAAAATGGTGGCATGCTACTTTTGTCTACTTTGGAAGACCAAATGGAAACAGCTTGCTCTGAATGCAAAACAGCCAGAACCCTGGGGTGGGGGAGCACCGCGCCAAGCTCTGGACTACACCACCACCTCGCCGTGGTACTCACAATCAGATGACCCGGTGTGAGCGTGAGAGTTTGTCAGTGAATGTGTTGAGTGGATGAGGGCTGGGTCTGGAGACAAAACAGCTTCAAAGTTCAGGCAGGGAAGGCCCGGCTTGGCGCTGGATCCACCCGGCTGAGTAATCTCATTCTCCTCAGATGCCTTCTGGTTTTCAGCTGTCTTGGGTTTCTTCCTGAGAATAAACAAAGGGCCCTTTGAAGGAACTGACTGCATATTTGGGAAAAGGCATTTTTAGAATCTGTTAAAGATAACTTGATTTTTTTTTTTTTCTGAAGGGGGATGGGAGGGAGTCCAGTATGTCCCTTGTTTTAAAACAAGCTGATTCTTGTTTTTTTCCCTCCAGTAATGGCCTAACTGGGAACACATGAAAGCATATGGGCCAGGCAAACAGCACCACATTGGACTCTGTTGGCTGTATAAAAAGACCCTGTCCCAGAACTTTACACAGCTTGAGCTACGTATGGCTGACATTACCCAAGAAAGCATCCTTTCCCCCCTTAAAGAGTTTTAACATGGTCTGGAAAAATACTAGTGGAGGTTTACCGTTCTAGCATTTGTCAGGAAGCTTAGAGACAGGACCCGTGGAGTAATGGGAAGAGCACTGGACTGGGAGTCAGGAGACTTGAGCTACGGAACTAGCTGTGCCTGCAACTTGCTGTGTGGCTTTGGGCACCTCACTTCACCTCTCTGGGCTTCAGTTTCCTCATCTGCAAAATAAAGGGCTTGGATTAGAAGGCCCTACAGGCTCCTTCTAGCTTTAAATCTCTGTTCTTGGAACGCATTATGGAGTATTCAACTTTCCTGTTACTATTAGTTTTATGTGAAATCAACACAGAACCTTCAAATCCCAACCTCTATCTGCAGGCTGCCCAGAGGGAGGGGGAGGGGTAGTCGTAGAGGTGATTGTAAAGTAGGAAGTGAAGGAAGAGACAGCATAGGCTCTGTAGACCAGGCTGGCCTGGGGGGCGGGGTGGGGGTGGGAGTGGGACGGGGGAAGACAGCATAGGCTCTAGGCGGCAAAGATGGAAGGTGTCTCACACATACCCACCCTTCTCTCTCTCCATCCCAGCCTTAAGATTTTCTGTGTTCTTTGGTTTAGTATAGGGTCCTGAGTTTAGGAGCATGACTGGTATTTATTTGCCTTCTTAGAAAGAGCCTGCTGATAGGGAGTAGAAAGGTGGTGGTGTGATTTAGCCAGGAACAGAATGTGAAATAGTTCAGCTATCAGTCAGCCCAGGATACTTTTCCCCATGACAATGAAATCAATGGTAACTAGCAAATCGGCATTTTATATAGCACACGGACACCAGACACCCCAAAAGGGATGTGATCCTCCTTGAACACGCCCCCAGTTTCTGTGGCTTTGTGTCTTTTTCTATCACTATGCTACCACAGAGTAGTTTTTTTCCTTTTTGGATAGATTGTGTGTGGTACGTAATCTGTTGTAAATTGCTGTGTTTCCATGTTCTCCTTGTTTCTGAGCATGGCTTTGGACTTGTATACAGAATATTTCGTATTGAAATGTGTTGTACTGGGTAGTCAAATCTGCCCTCGCAGAATATGGTGTTATGATTAGTATGCTGTGTTTTTAGTCCAACAGGTTGTGAAATCAAATCTGTTTCTTTAGAGGGCATGAGGCAGAAGCAGCGTGGTAAAGATTAGGATGGAGTGGGGGCTTTCAGATTTATTTCTCAGTATCGAGAAAGCCAACATAACAGAATCAAGCTACAATGCCTGACCCATTGCTGAATGGGGGACTGGGGCTAGCCCTCAAATCCTGTGCCTATTGGGACCCTCAAGGATTTGCTCTTCTGTTTTTCCAGATTCAGAAAGAATTCAAAATCAAAGTCTCCACTGTCAAATTGCCCTCTGCCCACTGTTTTCCCTGGGAGAACCAGTGCTTCCTCTGAGGTGTCTATTTCTGGCAGTGTGGTCTGCTGTTGGCAGGAAGCCCCCTGCTCACCTTTCTCTGCCCAATGGCCAGCTTACCCTGCAGTTCCCACCAGCCTGCTTCCTCTCCAGACGGTGGCCTCAACACTTTCTTCTACTGTTCTGCTGCCCCCTAACTCACTCTCCATCCTCCAGAACCCTAGCTCTGCTGTTTTCCTGTCACTAGATCCCGCAGCACCATGTTAGCCTGGCATTTGAAGACAGTTCCTTATCTGCCCTACCTTATCTCATGGACCCCCATATTGGCCACCGGGGTGTGTGTTTATCACTCCCAAGGTTCTGGAATGTACATTCTTGGCTCTCTACCTTTACTCATTACTGTCATTGCTTTGAACTGCCTTTTCTCATCTCTGCCGATGAAATGAGAAGAACCCTTCACACTTATTAAATGCCGTCTCCATGCTAGACTGTTGTGATTCCCCTCTTTCAGACAGGATGGCTCCTCCCTGAAGCACTCAGATCTTTCAGTGGTTGCAATATTCTTGTCTTACTCACTAACTCTTTATTTCAATAACGGTTACATGCTACTGGCATTCGGAGGGAATGGACTTTCTGTGGAAGGGGTGTGTCTTAGTAGTTGTTCCATTTCTGGTGTTCACCCATTTCTTTACTCCACCTTTCTGCTCCCCTCCCCCAACTCACTCATCCACACATTCATTGTACAGATATTAAGTGGCTGTGATGTGCCACAGGGGCTGAGCAATCTGGGTTCTCTCCTCCTGGAGTTCACTGCGTATTCTATACAGTGAACTGGGGCACCATATACACAGCAGCCCGTTAAGAGCTGTTTGCTGATGGAATTAAATAGAGATGAAATTTAGGTATACTTGGAGGCCAGTCCCAGTTTGAATCTCAATTAAGCCTCCTCGTTTCATGCAGCAGTGGAATCAACCTGGACCAGTTACTTTTTCATTTTCATTGATTACGAGAAGAGTCTTTTATTGAGAGTGGCTTGTCCTTGTAATTCACTTAAATATAAGGACACAACACCAATGTGGCAGACAAGAAGATGGTCTCTATACTTACAGACAAGGCCTCAGCTAGCTTTCCACACGTGGTTTATGGAATTAAGAGCATGTTCTTGCACTAGCGCATTGATAAGCCACCCAGGGGTTTTAACCCTGGAGAAATTGCACTGTTTATGCCCTCACTTCTTGTCCTGAATTAGATTTTGATACCTGCCTGATATTTTGTGCTCCACCTTATGTCCAGGACCACCTTTGGAGGTTGTCCATGGCACAGGGACATTGTAACCACCTCTGTGAGTAGAATGTATTCAAGACCAACCTACCTGGCTCCTTCCCTTCCTTGCTTCCTGTCACTTCATTTCTCCTCTTACCATGGCAGTTTTCCAAACTCACAGACAAGCACTGCACACTGTCCGTTGGAGCACTTCCTCTCCTGTCCCAACCTCTTTCATAATTCTTTGGGATTCCTTTTTCTGAAGCCAAGAGCATTAACACAAAACAGCAGTCTGTCTGACATGCACAGGTGCTGTTCTATGACCCATTTTTTTTCAGTTTGTGGTTTATTAAGGAGGAAAGAGCAAACTCTCTTGTAATTAACCGAAAATGCCTTCTTTGGTTGCATAAAAGGGATTGTATAAACATGCACATCTGAGGACATGTCTGTACAAGCCTAAGTAGCTTGCACTATCCCCTAGCGCCTGTAGAGGGCAGAAGCACACTGGCTGACTCCAGACAGCATTTCAGAGCCTAAACCCCTACCAGAACCTTCCTCCTGGTCACCATGCCAAAGGTTGGTTTGCCAAGCTCTCTCTGGACTGGCCTCTCAGTCTCTTTCAAGTTTGTTCTTTCCTTGCCTGCTGTGCACTGTGCATTCTCTCTCTCTCTCTCTCTCTCTCTCTCTCTCTCTCTCTCTCTCTCTCTCTCTCTCTCTCTCTCTCAAAATTTTACACTCTGATGAGGTCGCCCCTCGACCGGAAAATGAAAACTTCAACATAGAAGTCAGAGAAGCCAACAACAACAAAGAAAACCCGGGGGATAGGAGAAAGAGGGCCATGAGGGAGAGAGACTTCACAACAAGAAAAGGGCAGATGTTTCGTAAATATATGCAAAGCAAAACTGGGTGTACCCTGAACACTTCCACAGAAAAACAGGCCAATCATTGTGCACTTCCTCCCGCCACACTGGTGCAGCTCTGCATTCAAAAAAGAGAGAGAGAGAAAGAAAGAAAGAAAAAAGTGTGGCTGCAGGCACCCGCCTTTCAACGGTCAGTTCTGACATTCTGACTGAACATGTCCCAATTGTCCAAAGAGAACAAAAACATTTTCATCTCCCCACTGTGAACATTTTTGTTATGAGAAAAAGGCTGCTTTAAGAAATAGGAAGGCATTTAAGGTGAAGGGCAGCTGAGCCAGCCAGCAGAACCTTCTGGTGTTTAACTCTCCCTGTGCTGGCCCCAACAGTAAGTTGAGGGCTGAAACATAGCAGTGAATGAGGCTGTGGAAGATGTTGGCTCTTCCCGAACTAGAGCATATTGTTTGTGCAGAGAAATATGCATTAAAACATATGGATGCGCTGTTAGGTATTAAGCCTGTTAAAGGCATGGAAATGAGGCAGATCGGTGGTGTTGGATGTATACAGTTCACACTCCTTCGCACATATTGCACACATACAGTGGCAGCAGTGCTTTCTGCAACATATGGAAAAATAAATATTTTATCCATTCGAGCTCTTATCAGTCTCCAGGGTCTGTTGAGAGGCGAGTGCTCTCTTCCATCTCTCCCTCTCTCCTTCACTGGGCTCCCACCCTCTGCAGATTAACATGCTTTCCACTAATCAGCCTGGTTGGATAGGAAAGAATTAGTCAGAACCTCCCTTTGATAAATAATGACGCAGTTGCTGGATCAAGATAACTTAGATCAGTGATTCCTTTCTTGGCCTTTCTGGAGTTGTAACCATTTCCCTACTTACCCTGCTCCTTAACTGAAGAGTGTCTGGGGACCAGAGAGGGATGAAGTAAAAAGTCACCGACACTCCTACCTGGGGAGAGGAATTCAGGAAAACTGAGCTCCACTTTGCTAACAGCCTTGCCCCCAAGGCAGGTTATTTTGCATCTCTGAAGCCTTATCTTCCCTATCTGTAAAATGGGAACAGCAACGCCTTCCAGCTATGGGTTGTGGGTAAGAATAAAAGAGATGAGCCAGGTTGTGCTTAGGACAGTGCTGGTCCAGAACCAAGGGCTGGATAATGGGGCTTTTTGAAAAATATTAGTTCTGTGGTGTTCATGTTAGCTATATAAGTAAGACACCTTCACCCCAGTAGTATTTTGAGTATCTGGGTCAGGGGCTAACTGTTGTGAATGGAGAAGGAATGTTAGCTGCCCCCCTTTTGCTCACATGCATGTTCATTGCTGTGGCTGTGGCTGTGCTGAGAGAGTGGTCCTCGGAGTTGAAGGTCAAGCAAGCTGCAGCAGCCCATCAGCCTGAACACTGTGGCCTATTCATGGACACCACCTACAGGACTCTGGCTTATCACGCCTTCTTACAATTTAGCCTTTCATGACATGGCCCAGTATTCTCACATTAATTTAAAATGTTTTCATGATTAAAGCACTTTATTATCTCAATCTTTCCCCCCCTTTCTTCTTGGCAGGGCTGATTTACAATATTTTTTCAGTGTCTTTCCTCCCTCACCATAGTCAGGATCCTGGCAGGAAATAAATGGCACATGTAAAGGTTTTAACTGAAGGGAGTTGGATGAGGGGGCCGTGTCTGAGGTGTGGGTGAGTCTGAGGGATGCTCAAGGCATAGTGAAGCACTAGACACGGGAGACAATGGAGAGCCGTTGATCTCATCTTTGAGTCTGTTAAACTGGAAGACAAGAGCAGCACCTTCTCTGAAGGAGTCAGGATGGCCCTAGGGTGGGGTCTTACAGTCTGACTTCGAGAGTGTGGGCATTGGAGTACCGAGAGGTCACTGGGTCATACATTAGGACAGGGGATGGGAGATGGGTTGACAAGATTCGTCAGCGTACCTACTGCTTCTCTTTTGAATTTGCATTTCCTTTACCCTGTTCCTCTCAATTACACTTTCTGGAAGGAAAAAGCAAAATAAAATCAAATCAGTCCTCTGTTAGCGTCCATGAACCTATTTTGTCTGCCATTTATAGAGCAGGCAAACTGAATAAGTGGGGCTTTGTTTGTGTTCCTTGCTACATATCGCGGTGCCCAGAATAGTGACACCCACTGAGTGCTCAGTAAATCTTAGTGGATTGAGTAGACATACTCATCTCTGCTGTGCCAGACCCATCTCATTTAATTATCACAACAGTGAGCATCACTAGGCAGGCCTGAGTATGTGTGCAGGTCATGTGTTCAAATCCAGCACTGTTTTACCATTACCTCTCAAACGGTGAGATCAGGCACGGAGCGCCAGCAGCCCCAGGAAGGGCACAGTGCTTCAGCATTCATGTTTCTATCTTTCCACCTTAGGAATGACTTCTTTCGTGTGGGTAAGGAAGCCGTTTCTAAACAGCAGAGACTACTGGGTTGTACCTCATACTGTACCATCTCTGGGGCTTAGGAGAAGACGAAATATTTTTTGGTGACAAAACATGTGACTATAGATTTCCTTGCTACTTCCAAGAAAGATCAGACCCCAGTTCTTAGGTCTGAGTTCTCTGCAGCACAAGAATGTAGGAGCTGCAAAGAAGACACACACCTTGGTATGATTCTATACTCTAGCATGACTGCAGTGCTGGCACAGGCTTTACTCTGTTGAAGGAAAGTTCAGATGTGAGAAGTAGGCACTTCTTGCACTTGAGTGTAAGGATAAACTATGCAAATAATTCTTCTTCAGTGATTACACACTGAAGACACAATGGATGGTCTTCTCTCGTGTCATCCATCCCTAGTCTCAATGCCCTTCTTTCCCCATCTTGACTAGCAAGGACTGTCTATCACCTATATACTAGCTGTCATCAAGTACCATCCAGGAGACCAAATGCATTACAGGTAAAAAGATGCAAGACAAAATTCCAGCTTCATTTCTTTTGAGGTATGCTAGGACAGCTAAAGACATGGGTACTATGGATGTGAAAATCCTACCCGGCACCTAACAAGATTATTAGCTTCCCAGGTGTAGTGTTTTCCAGTAACAGAGACTTCAATAAAAAACATAAAACCAAACACCATCCCATTACCTGCCTCATACTGTACAGAAAAAGTTGTAAGTACAGTTAAAATGAGGTTTCATGCATAATTATTTTGCATGCATGGCTTCTAAACACTTCAAATTTTTAGCCTTTCTTAGTATAAAAAAGCATATATTCATCTATTATTTTAAATACAATTAGTTAATAAATTTTCATTACTTTCTTGTGGATACTGAATCTCCTGCCCTATCTTATTTCTGTACACTTTCTTGTGAGGGATATATTTATACAGCATTGCCCAGTGTACAAGGAACCCAATTAGCTACACAGAGCCATGCATCCAGAGGGCAGAGCAGAGCTGGCAGGGTGGGGTGGAAATAAGGTGGAAGGGGCACAGAGTCCCCAAGGTAAGCCTTGGCTCCTTACACTTGCAGGGAGGCAACAGCATGGTATGTATTCAAGAGATTGCGTAGGTATGGGCTAGCCACGCTGGCTCACAGATTTGACCAGGGTGACATGAAATGACAAGTAAGCATGAGATTCTATAGATAGCAAATGATGAGCTGTATACATAGGAAGAGTAGCTACAACCATCTTGGGAAGAGGCACACTGGACCAAGAAGAACAGCTCTTCTTCCTGCCAGGTATGCAGAGACATAACCACAGGAGATGGGCGGGGGAGAACACTACCCAGGTATGCATATAATGAGTGCTGGTAGCTGAACTCTGCCGTGGGTATTGAGACTCGTCACTTTGCTGAACCTAAGAGATGAAGCTATGTGAAATTTTATCCACTTTTACAATTTCGTGGTTCATTACCTTCATTACCACCACCAGCACCAGCACCAACACCACCAGCACCACCAGCACCACCACACCACCAGCACCACCACCAGCACCACCACCACCAGCACCACCACCACCACCACTACCTATTAAACAAATAAACACATTCACTAGGGGCATAATGTACTTACAGTAGTTTCCAGATAATTGGTGTCACTCTTCAGGTAAATCACTCCAAGGCTTGGGCCTAGTGCAGATGTTCATTGGGGCAGGGGACAGAGAGTGGCTGCATCTAGCATAAACAAACAACAAAACAAACAAGGTCATTAGCTGAGTACGACATGATTATTGCATGCTTTGTTCACTTATTTCACAGTGTTTTAAGAGAGAAGAGCGAAGGAACACAACTGCAGCTGGTTCCGCATCTTTGCTCCAGAAGGTGGCAAGACAGAGAAGGGGCTTTGTCCCCACAGTTTTTGCTGACTCCTGGGATGGTCTGAGACATCAGAGCACCCTGGCTGTGCAGATGGAGTGGCTTTGGGAGGCAGAGAGGGGATTAGAGTGGAGACAGTGGGGGTAGCATCATTCCGTGATGTTTTCCATGTACTGATTGGTTGTTAGTTGACACAAATTATATCAATTTGTAGCACATATAAAGTTAGTGCAATGTTTTGGGATTTGAATTCATTGTGGGATAGACAAATCAAGATAATTAGCATATCTCTAACCTCACATATTTATGTTTTGTGGTAATAATGATTAGTTTTTTAAAAAAAAATTTGTTTTAAATCCTAGGGCAGGCAAACTATAAATCTCAGCAGCTGCCTGGAGGAAGAGAATGGAGAAATGAAGGAGAAAAAAAATCTTTGAATTTATTTGTCTTGTCTCAAATAAAATTTTTGTTCAGACTAGAAAAGTGTCTAAATAAAATTTTGCATTCTTTGAACAACATCCCTCTGGCCTACATTAGCCATAGTTTTATTCTCTACTTTGAGTGCTCCACTTTTTTTAGATTCCATATATAAGGGAGAGCATGCTATATTTATCTTTCTGTGCTTGGCTTACTGTACCTAATGTTTTCTACACTCATGTTGTACAATAACAAGCTCGCCTTCCTTTTCATGGCTGAATAGTACTCCACAGTGCCTATGTGGATCACAGTTCTGGCATGTTTAATTCCCTCTGTCTCTGCCTCTCTACTGATCAGTCATTGCTTCTCCTGAAGACAGCCACTTATCTGGTTTGGATTCTCGCCCTCTTTCTATTCCCCTTCAGTAGAACCGAAGATTCTCCCTTTCTTATCTTTTAATCCCAGGAAGCACAGCCTGAGAAAGCACAGATTATGATCTGTCTCCAGGGACTCCCAGCTCACTGCTTCTTCCTTACCCCAATCCTGCCCTCTGGGTCCTGCTTAGGGTCCACTTTGTCCCTGAAACTTACCTACCTTTGTGATAGGGGTAGGACCCTGGACTGTCTCCTTTTCTCCTGTCTGCTGCTCTGTCTCCCGCACTGGCTGGTTTTCTTTCTCCTCTTCCCTTGATAGATAAGTTCTTTAACATTCTCACTGTAGCTTTGTCTAGAAAACTTGCCCAGACCTCAGCAAACATGTTCTCAGTTCTCAGAGTGTCTCCATTGCGCTCCCAGCTCTTGCTTTCTGCAGTGCACCAGGCCTATACTGTGAACTCAGCCAGTGACCAGTGCACTCACCATCTGTTCGCCCAGTGTGCACACTGTATCTAGTAGACCCTGGGAAAAGACGAGCAAAGCAGGGTGTCTACTGCTTCAGAATGCGCATCACCAGTGAATAGTCCCAGACTCGCTTAAATTAGAAAGTAAAGACAGGCCTTGCTGGCTTTCCTCAGAACCTGTTGCTTCCCCAGAGTTTTTATTTCCTCACTCTCGCTGCCATTTCTGCTCTGGGCCTTGTCTGTAGCTGAACAGTTACAGGATGTCTATCCTGGTGTTTTTACCTTCCCATATGGAGTCAGCCACCAACTTTCCTGATCTATTGTCTCTTTACCACCTGCTGCCAGAACAGCTGAGACTATCTCCTGACTGCCTCTCTTCTTGTACTTTCTCTCCACTTTATACCAACATTAAACCTTCCTACTATCATTACATTAGTGTCCTAAAATGCCAGCCTAAACATTTTGTGTAACACTCCTTTGAGCAACAACTCCTTGTGAACTGTTATAAGGTAGCCCCAATCCAAGTTTTGATTCTTCCCCCTTTAGTTCATACTATATATCAGCAAAGCCCAATTCTTCCACACATGTTCATAGTACTTTCCTCTCTTTCTAGTGTCTACATATAGCGTCCTTAAGAGCCATTAAATGCCGTCTCATTTAGGAAGCATTTCTCAAAGGGATATGCCCTTGAATCCTTAAGCACTGATTTGCAGGATCCCTTGGCACAGTCCACAGTCACCACTTGTACCATTTGTCTCCCTACTTCCAGAAAGCAGAGACAAAACCCCTGGCAGAGGCTTCAGAAGCAATCTTTCTCTCTGCCCCTCTCTTGTCCTCCTCTCTCCTGTCTCCTCTCCTCGTAAGGCAAGTCACAGAAACAAGAGACTCTTTTCTGCAAAGCGGGAGATAGGAATTAGAACCTCATCCTTAAAAGCAGATCATGAAGCTTAAGGATACTATTCTACTCTTCCTGTGCCTTTCTATGTAGGAAAAGGCTACAAATGTTCTGACATACCTTCTTTGGAAGAGAAGATCTTAAGACCCCAGGTTAAGAAATGGTCCTGTTCATACCCAGATAGAAGCAATGCTGTACAGAGAGGCCAGCAAGAATCTGAACAGACAGGACTTGTTGGGATTCTGTGCTCAGTCTACTACTATTAGGTCACACTCCTTTTGACCAATCATATTTCCACACAGCTGTCCACTGTCCAGCCAGCTTAAACATTGACAGCAAACCTGTATCCTGGGTCTTCATCCTGAAGTCTCTAGTGTCAGGAATTGTAGTTTAATATATTTCTTGGACCTTTCCCTCCCTCTCTCCCTCCCT
>NW_022196894.1:41312122-41322625 GCF_008632895.1 Mastomys coucha | reverse complement strand
CTCAGAAATCTGCCTGCCTCTGCCTCCCAAGTGCTGGGATTAAGGGCGTGTGCCACCACTGCCCAGCAGAACTTTTCTCTTATGACTCTGTCTTCGGCTACAGAGGTGTTGGCAACATCCTTTTATGGTGTGCAGAATCAGGACCATAGCTCTTTTCCTGCCCCCATAGTACAATGTTTTGCATAAGCAATGTCTGACATATGGATATGTGCTCAGCTGAGGTTGGCTGAGTGGAATTCCAAAGGAATAAAGAACCTGGCTTAGAAGGCATGGAAACTGAGGATGAACTGAAAAGACTTTGAAGCTCATCTACTCCACTGTTCTTGGGTTCTTGTGTTCAGACACTGTTCTTGTGTTCAGGGGATTAAAGGGAGCTGACTTGCTCAAGGTCCTATCTTTGTTAGTAACTATGCAAGGATAACTGATTGAAAAGGTCTTGTATCTTTAAATAGGTCAGTGCCTGCTGAATACCAATAAGGCCACCAGCCCACCAAGAACAATGATCAGACTAAAGACAGGGAGAATTTGGGTGTATACTATGTTTTAAAAATAACAAACTTGTTTCACTTATTAGCTTCAACAAACTGAGAGAATAAATAGCAGTTTATGTTTTGGTATGCCTTAAAATGAGGGTGAATCGTAACAGCAAAGGGACAGATTTTCTAATATTACAGCACTAACAATTGTGACAATACTGAAAATACCACTGGACTGATAAAACAAGACTGAATGAGGCTCTTCAGTTCTGAAAAGGCCATGACTTCAGCTATGGTTCCTTGTGGAAACAGGCTACATCAATACTTCAGTTAAATTCATCATAGCTGTTTGGCAGACTTGCTACATTAACACTTCTTTTCCCAGCAAGCTTGTTCACTTTCCATGCTCTGGGAGAGCTTAAATTTGCACGTACTTTTTCTCCTTATTTAATGATTTACTCATAGAAATGTGCAGGTGGCTGCCCCAACCCTCTTCTCATTTTCTTGCCGTGTTTTCTTCCAGAGATGGAAGAAGTATTATTTGTTCCATTTCTCCTCTGACCTCAAACAGATTCATCTTTTCTTAGTCCTAAATGAAAAGCTAAAACAAAACAAATGAACAAAGAAACAACCCAAACCAAACGAAAACTAAAACCAAAACAACTGCCTTGGGATAGTGGTGTTTACCATAGCAAATAAAACAGATCTTCCAGGGCCTGCCAGTCATTTATTATTGGCCATGAAGTCTTCCTCTTAAATATTAGTCTACTGTACGAAAGGCCCCATCAACTCATCGTTACCCAGCAGAGGAAGAAGATAGCAATATTTATCAAACTTTTTTGGCTAGTATGGTGGAGAGATGCTATGCATTGAACTGTTTATCTTCGCAGATACATAACTAGCAAAACTGGGCTCACAAGCTGTTCATTGTTCTTTCTAATCCACCATATGGCTAGAGATTATTAACTCTTCATCCCACTGAACTTTTTTATCTGCTGGCAACTATATTAAGATAATAAAGAAAATCAGTGATCAATATTTTCCCACATTGCAGTGAACAGTTACCTGGCAATATACATATATCCTCTATGTAATTAGGTAACTGTACATGTTCAGTGCACATAATAGTTTACTAAAAGTGTGAAATTTGTAATTAAACAGAACCATAATCTTCCTGTCCTTTAATCAAAGCCTTCTCCTTCACATCCTGCTGCTATGATCTTCCAGGATTTTTGGCAGACTATCTTCTACCCCTATTTCCTTATTTCCCCTCTCAGGTACCTGCACACACCTGAGGGTCTACTAATCAGAGCTATTGCATGGTCCGTCATGTTTTATTGCTTAAAGGATAGTTATAATCTAAAAACGACTCAGTGAAAATGACCTCACGGGGTTTCGTATTTATTCCCTTTTAATGACTTTCATATCCCGTGTACTAAGTTTTTAAGTTAAAAGGTAATTTTGAAGGGCTGCTGGTGCCACAAATTCTACTCAGTATCTGGAAATCCATCTGTCCCCCTGTCTTATATCAGCACTGTAATAGAGAGTCTGTCCTTAGAACCCAGCAAGTTTCATGATGGTGTCAGATGCAGAACAGACAGAGGGTCACTTCTCTTCTGCCTGTTGCTTTGATGGTGTCTCTGTACACCTGCATTGGAAGCCAGTTGAGCTAAGCTGCTAAGGAACACAATGCCACGCGTCATGTGAGGAACTGTTGGCTGAGGTCTGATTTCAGTATGGTCTTTGCTACTCAGTCCTCAGAGATCACCAAGTCAGTGTAAAATGGGAGGGTGCTTTGGGGTGGAAGCTCACATAAAACACACAGTGAAAACAAGAGCAGCTATTTATGGATGTCAACATTTTATCAGGGACAACAGATTCATATATATGAAAATATTCTCATTTAACCTTCTCAGCTATATTGATTACTATGCCCAGTGTACAGAGGAGGGACTCAGAGAGCTCATGAAAAGTCTGTGATTAGAAAGCTTGAAGACAGCAAAGACAGAATTCAAACGCAGATCTGTGTTCTTGCCACAATAAAATGATTCTCACAATGCACAGGTGCATTAGTGCCTCTTGCCATGGTCCCACAGGGAGTCATTTCCTTGAGAGTCCAGAGTCACAGGGGAAGAACTGGCTTTGAAATTATTAATATGCATAGTTCATTTGTAATTCCTTTCTAATTAAAGATGGGAATGTCTTATATCAGTCTCAAGTTCTAACCAGCACTCAAACCACGGGTATTTATGAATCAGCATGTCTGGGTGGAGTCTGCAGTTCTGCATTTTGGTAAGTTCCCAGGTGATGCTGATGCTACAGGTCTGGGTACCATTCATCTTATATCTGACATTCTCTTTTCTAATAGGGGTTTGTTTTCAGAGTGGCAGTTTAGATGAATAACATGGCTTCTGATTTTGGGACAGTCATCAGATGTCAGAATTCCAGGAGTTTCTGACATTGAGTATGTTGTGAATAACAACAAACTATTGTTCCTAGATTTGCAATAACTTCCCTCAACTTCTGTAACCTAAGACTGATAATGTCTCAAACATGCCAAGGTCCCATTTTTACATTATTGTTATTTTTAACAATAATTATCTGGTAATAATTTAAATAACACCTTTCCTCTGAGAAATTCAATGAGCTTTACTAACCTTAATTGTCTAACAGCAATTCCCAGGTGTAGAAAAAGCTGTCTTGAAGATCACAGTAAATTTAAAATTGTTCTACTTCCCTCATTTCTTCATTCTAAATGAAGAAGTGAGTCAGTGGTAGGGTTACTAATTGCCAAAGACCCACTAGCTCATAAACTGAAGCATAAGAGATTTCACAGCACAAGGACAAATGCAAGGAAAGAAACAGCCAGTAGTGAGGTAACTGTGGGAATAGAGCGTGTGACATGTGTGCATGTGTGTGTGCATGTGTGCAGTGTGTGTGTGTGTGTGTGTACACAAGAGGGGGAGACAGAGGGAGAATTCAAAGAGAACTCAAAGGACTAAGAGGAGGGAAAGAAAATTCTAGAACTATCTGGGTGACCTTAGGTGAGTCATTTGGCTTCTCAGTGGATTACCTTTTCCATTTGTAAAAAGAAGGCATGAGTTTTATAATTTTAAGATACATTAAAATTGTAATAGCCTCCTGAGAAGAAAACTGTGGGAATTACGGAGCTCATCAACCTGGGAAGCCACTAACCATGTTAAAGAAATCTATTTGACTTTTAACTTTTTAACTAATTACCTGAAACGAATTCCCTAGTCGATATCACTAATCCCACCTGATGAAAACGGGAGAGAAACCATTAAAACAAGTAAGGCACGAGAGGCAGCTGGCCAGCCAGGCCGATCAGGAGCTCGGCTTCGGCTTCCCGTGCTGGGAGAACCATTTCTAGTTTTAAAATGTAGCTTGTTAATTAACCACCAGTTAATACTCATGTCCAGGAGAAATATCTCTGATGGCTCAAAGACCCATGGGATGGTCCTGCCACAGAGAGTGGAATCATAGTGCTACTGTTTGTCACAGTAAGTCTATGTTAATATTCTCCATAGAGACCCCTGATTCCTTTTTGACAATTCACAAACTCTGTTAATAAGAACTGTATATCCCCAAAGCCTTAGTGTTTCAGGTAGTTGATTCTTATTTAAATTAAAAGAATTGGGAATCAGGTGATAGATATATGGTGATGACAGGACACCCCATCTTACCCACCCCAAGTCATTACAAACGGACACCTTCCTGTCCATAAAGCCTGCCACAGGCCCTGGTTATGAGGTCTCTTTAAATTCTGAAATACAGATCCCACTGGTGCATGAATGTTTTTTGGTATATCAGTTTTTTACACTTTGGCTCTTGCATTATATTTTCTGTACTAACCATTTCTGGTTTACTGAAGAAAAAAGAAAAGACAAAACAAAAACAAAAACAACAACAACAACAACAACAACAACAAAGCAGGTATGAAGACACATCCCAGTAGCTTTGCTCCAGATAACACACAGAGAATTTTACTTTCTTTTTTCTGTCCCCTCACCTCAGTGATAATTTTGGCTACCCCTAACTAAATGCTTCCCTCATGGTAAATGGCCTTTTTCTTTCACTGTTTAAGCTCATGTCTCCACTCTTCAAAGGTACTGTATTCCTATTCTGCATTCAGACAGGTAGCTGAGGAGCTTCAGGGAAGGCACAGCATTCACCACAGACCATGAAGCAGGAATGGAGCAATGGAAGATGGAACATCACGTTCTAGTCACACTGCCCTGATGTGTGGCCTAGAGCAGCTTGTAATGGAGGTCTGCCTTTGGGTTTCCTGTCTGTCTCCACTTTTATGTGCAGGGCTTCCCTTTAACGTTTCCACCGATGAATCCAGATGACCACAAGTTGCTCATTGCTGCCCCTGGTGTAAGTAAGGCCTCTATTTGCTTCCATCTTGTTCTCCAACCCTGCCTGTTGTTTTCATGTGCGAACCTTGGTGTCTTTTACCAAGTCCTGTTCATTCTGTTTTCTTCCTCAGTTGATAAGCATAGCGCTTATGCAGCTGCCATGCAGCATGCTAAGTTTATGGAATCTAGTCTCCTTTAATCACCTCGGATTTTCTTTTTTTCTTTTTTTTTTTTTTTTTTTTTTTTTTTCAGTTTTTTGAGACAGGGTTTCTCTGTACAGCCCTGGCTGTCCTGGAACTCACTCTGTAGACCAGGCTGGCCTCAAACTCAGAAATCCATCTGTCTCTGCCTCTGAACTGCTGGGTCTGATTTTCATTACTCAAGATAGAACCTTTCTTGTTCCCTCTACACTTGATTCTTCCTTTAGACACTCTCCTCTCCAGTTCTCACCTATTGTGTAGACTGAATTCATTTCTGAATCTTCTCTGCAGTTAGTGGTCCATTCACTGTCAACAGCACTGATTATTACAACATAGTATGATTTTCAACTCTGGACCATCAAATCCTTTAAGGTGGTACATTGCAGAGTGAGGTTATAGGATACTAATACCTTAAAAAGCATAAGAAAAAAGGAGGTGGGGGAGGGGAGGCATCGAAAGGTGGCTCCATGGTTAAAAGCATTGGCTGCTCTTCCAGAGAACCCTGGTTCAAGTCCCAGCACTCACAAGTCAAATCACAGCCTTTGTTCTAGGGGATTCAACACTCTCCTCTGACCTCTCCTGGCACCAGGCATGCATATGTATGCAGAAATGCATGGCAGGCAAAGCTCTCACACACATAAATTAACTATTGTTTTTGGTTTCGAGCCTAGCCTTTAACAGCTGAGCCATCTCTCCAGCCCTTAACTATTGTTTTTAATAAAAAGTTGGGCCAGTGTGATGGCTCAGTGTGTGAAGGTCATTTCTGCTAATGATTCTGGGGACCTATGAGTTAGAAACAGAACTGACCACTCCCACAAGCCTGACCTCCATGTGTCCTTGTCCTTTTTCTACCTAGGCGCACCTCCTGTACAAGGACATGCAAAATAAATACTTAAAAAGAAATCTTAACTATTTTTGGTTAAATGCATTTAGGAAGCACTGCATGCTTTGCCCAAGCTTATTGGATTAATGGAACATCATTTTACTTTAGATAATGCCTGAGGAAAATCAAGGGAAAGCTTGTTTGTTTGTTTTGTTTTTGCCTATGATGAAAGCCACTGAATGTCTATAAAATAAGGTCTTTCTATTAATACGCCATTTAGCATTATCAAGTTAACTTTTAGGGGTCAGAAAGATAAATACAGTTGTATCCCTAAGTTTTTGAACAGACTGTTTTCAAAGTAACAGGATACCATCTTTGTTGCCTTTCATTGGTACCTTAACCTCCTTAGCATTCAAGGCCCATAGGAAGTAAGCTATTCCTTATGAAACTGTTGGGAAGAATGCTTTGGGTGATGGTGACCTCTGACACTGACTTAGCATTTAGATAGACAGTTACTGTTTACTGTCTGCTTGATGTATCATTGGGAGTGTGTCACAGTCCTCTAGGGAACAGAGGATGGTAAAGGTGCAGGTAGTATGTATCATACATTGTTGGAAAACCCACCATCCACTATTATTGCCATCACCTCAGCAAATGCTGCCATGTGTCTCTAAGGCTTTTAAATGAAACTAAACCAAGAAAAGCAAAGGCTGCTCTGTTTTTATCTATAAGCAAGACTGCTTAGTTTTTACCAAACAGAGGGAAAGATAAAAGAATAAAGAACACTCAACAGTCCACAAAGGGAAGTCCTGGAACATGCTTTTGTCAAGGAAAATTGTTATTTATGATCATTAAATCATGGTAGCCTGATGAAAATGAAAGACATCACCAGGGCATACAGCAAATGTCAGTAGAATTCTCTGCCACCTTTCATCCCTATCCCAGCCTCTATCTCCAGTCAGTCTGGAGACATACTGTGTTGTGTAAGCTAAGGCAGGTCTGGCAGTTCACTTGCACAACACAAAGCCCCCAAACAGTGAGTTCCATCTTTCTCATAAAACTGGTTACTGCCACAGCACAGAAAGCCCAGGGCAGGTTTGCTCAGGCCAGTTCATGACAGCCATATATCAAAGGGCTTTGAGTTATGCAGATTAGATGTTATCTGAAGAAGAAACTTAGCGTATTTCCTAATAGTGAGTTTGTTCTAGGACTGCGGCTCGAAGTATAGTTCCTGGGTACATGAACAAGAGGTTTTACTGTGTGCGGGAAGAGCACAGCTTTCTTCCTTAAAACCACGGGAACAGAAGACTTTCGTATCTTAGCACAAAAGAAAATGCTCATGTGGTCTGTGAAGTAGTTCACTGCTATTCTCGATTAAAGACATAGCATGCAGAGGATATAATTAAAACTATTTTATAAAAAATGAGGATGATTACTTATGTTTTACCTTGAAAGGTAAAGAACATGTGCACTAGCAGAGATTTCATATAGTCCATAGTTAATAGCCCTAAGAATGTATCAAGTTATTGATCATTACTAGTAATCAATAAAAGTATCTTTAAAAATAAAATTTTATCACAGGGGATACTGACTTGATGAAACTAAATGGTTAAGACATTTCTCTGACACTTCTACACTCAGAGCTTTCTTTCTGGGTGGTTTACACATTTGAGAGAGAGAGAGATGGGCAGTGGCCTGCCTGTGGGGTACATTAGCTATTTTCTGAGTCATGTGAGACTTCTAGTCAAGCATCAGTTTCTTTTTGTAGCAGAAGTAGTTTGTGTCCAGGTCTGGGGAAGCCTAAGATATCCACATCTTTCTTGGAAGCCACTGGGAGGGACAGGGAGACACTACTTCCTGGGGCGACACAGGAAAGTTTGCCGATAAATTTCATTAAGAGTGAGTTTCCATCATGACTCACACAGATGGGACATTTGGGACTGGGCAGGAGAGAGGGGAGGGAAGCTTTTGAGCTGCCTACTGTGTGAGTGGTACAGTGCAGTCTAAAAGTTTTCAGAAGAAAATGATTTTTTTTATATATTTTTAATTTCCCCCCCAAAAATGTCCTTCCTGGTTACCACCAAACTTTGTAGCATCAAAGAATAAGATCTGCATATTCTCACTGCATCTGTCAGGAGCTGCATGACCCTGGTCGGGCCACCAACTTTCCCAGTTGCAAATCTTTTTCTATATTTAAAATCACGGAAAAAGACCACCATCACTAAGCATTAAGGTCATTTTCACCTGAAAACTTGTGATTGAGATTCACTGCCTCTCCTACTCAGCTGTGGGGCTGATGTGCACATCTTTGGCTACTGTGGAGTTGGTGTGGTTTGAAAGGCCCAGAGAAGGGTCTTAATCTGAGTGAGAGCTGACAGCCAAGACTGAGTCTGCTGGAATTTTGGGAAAAGTTATACTAAAGGGGGTACTGTAGCAGCTCTAATACCATCCCACCCTTTGTTCTCTTGACAAGCTGAAAACATTACCAGAGGGAAGTTCTGAGAGTGGGTGATACTAAACACTCAAGCCCTTAAGCTTTCTAAATAGACCACAGAGCCTTCTGCGCCTAGCACAGGTGCAGGCCCCATTCCTTGCCAGGTGGACAATACTGGTGAGATCCTAGGGATCCAGCTCAGATGTCACAGCTCCTGAAGCCTACTTTTTCCTGTGTCTAGCTCCAGACACATGAATTTATCTGGCGGTCCCAGGAGACAGAGCAGACCCAGAATTAGCAGGAGCCTCCTTTCCTGATAACCTAAGTGCCCTGATTGAAAGGCAGAGGGTATCGGGAGAGGGGCTGCAGTGAGTCGGCATTGATTTCTCCAGCCTTTGTCTGCGTCTGGTTTCTGTCTCGTTCGGAGGTGGTTACTGTTACTACAAGCAGCATGAATCATGTCTCTGTTAAAAAACAGAGCTTCAATTGTCTTACATAACCCCTGGTAACTGAACATCTAATAATAGCAAGCCATTTCCAGGTAGGGAATCTGTCTACCTCCCAGACACACTCATGCACACACATGCACATATGCACACACACTCTCATCTCCTCAAATGGTATGACAGATAGGAGCGGGCAAAGGGAGAAAGAGAAGGACCCAATTGATTTTTCTCCTTTTTTTTGCAATGTACTAAATAACCATGCATCGTGGGATTACTGAAATGTTTAACTGAACTTGTTTAAGGAAATGCAGGAAACAAGTATTCATCTTAAAAGTATTTGAAACAGCCAAGTGCTCCAAACACACCAGGCAGATATATTCTCTCTTTTAGTGTAGAGAAATGTCAAACCCGAAGGACAAAGGAGGCACTTCTATCACTGGATTGGCTGCTAGCATGCACTGGTTAAATTGGAGTTTCAAAGGACTTTTTCTCATCTCCTTTATGTTTCACTAGAGTATATTCCAAAGTTTCTTGGCTCTGTTTATTGCATAAATTTCCAGGGAGTGAAAAGCAACTGAAAACATGGCTTCAGTGTCTCCCCATGCAGGCCATGTAGCGTCACACAGTGTCCCTGAACTACTCTCTTTGTGGTGGTGGGATAACTGCATTTATGGATTTTCATTTCTCTCCTGAGCATATCTTCTGTTTTGCTATAAGCTATGAGGACTTTTCACACATGATTTCCTCCCAGCCACCTGTTAAGATGATTACCCAAAATCCCAGTGATAAGGAGGAAAGACTGAAAATATGACTTAGAAAAATTACAAAGGTAAAGTGTGTGCACGCGCTCACATGCATGTGTGTGTGTGTGTGTGTGTGTGTGTATGTATGTATATATGTATATTTCATCTGTAAGTGGTACCCATATATAAAAGCCACAAAAGGATGCCTGGTCTGTTCTTGTGTCACTATCTCTGCCTTATTTCTTTGCTAACAGATTTCTCACTGAACCAGACCCTCACTTTTCTGGTAAGGCTGGCCATTAGTAAGCCCCGGGATCTGTCTGGCTCTTACTTCCCAATGCTGGGATTACAAGCGCATGTAGTCATGTCCAGCATTTTATGTGGGTACTGGGGTTCTGAACTCAAGTTCTCATGATTGCAAAGCAAGCAGTCTTACTAAATGAGCCATCTCCCCAGCCCCCAAAGATAATTTTTTCTTTAAATCACTCATTTGATTGAAGACCAAATGGGGTCTTGATAGTGAGTTAAAATATTTATGAGGAAAAATATTACAAAGATATCTTCGTCTGTATTTCTATACCGACTCACATTTCCCTCTTGTGGGAAATCATTGCCAGGACATACTTTTAAAGCTTGCATCCCTGGGAGCCAGTACCCCCAGATATCGTGGAGGACTTTACGGAAATTACAGACACAGAGAGGTTACTTCCTGCTACTCATTTGGGGTAGGACCTTTGATTGTTCTGAAATGTGAAACAGTGGATTAGACTAGATAAGCAAAACAACGTCCTCTGAGGACTCTTGCCTGGCTCTTCCACATGCTCCTCAGCTGCATAGACTACAAAAAAGCCACAGTGAAGACAGACTGCAGTCAACGCAGTGTGCTTCTTACAAACAGGATAAACTTTGCTTACTTCCTTTAAGGAGTGAGTCCAATCCATAAAAGCAAGGAACACATTAGATTGGAGAAGAAAACGCAGAGAAAAAAATAAGAGGGAGGGA
>NW_022196894.1:41300024-41311999 GCF_008632895.1 Mastomys coucha | reverse complement strand
AAAAAAAAAAAAAAAAAAAAAAAAAAAATCTCGATTAGTATTCTCTGGTGGTTTTGCTACATGCCATATGGATATTAAAGGAAATGAGTTCTAGGTTTTTTTTTTCCTTCCCTCACAAATATCCAAATGCAGAGCAGTGGGGAGGGATCTTGACCACTTAGTCGCCCTGCATCACAGCAGGATCACAGTGGTGGGATGCAGCTGTTGGGACTAGACTCTTCTGTTTATTTCATATGCTTTGTGAATGAAATTATTCTTAAAATTGGTATTCTGGTGGACTAAATGTTTTAATAAAAACAGCCCTGAGACACCACAATTTTCTTCACAAAAGGCTATTCCCTCTAACTATTGTGAATATTGCCAAATGGTTCTTACTTAGGGAAGAGCAGAGTTTTGCTTCTCCTTCTCTTGGCTTCAAAAACCAGGATCACACCATGCCTGTGTGAGGTGACTATACTTACCTGAAATTTTAGGACACTATGTCAGCCAGTTCTTTCACAGTGGTGAGTTTGGCATCTGAGCAAGGACTTGATGGGCCACATGCATTTGCAGTGTAAAAATGGATTATTATGTTACTTTGCATTGCAACAGTAAGAGTATTTCTGGCTCATTGCTGACAAGTAGATCATAATAACCATATGTGGGCAAAAAACCACACGGCACAGTATCAGCAGTTTGGAGCTAATATCTTCAAGTGACTCAAAGTTGTTGTTTTTTTTTTTTAATATTTTTTTTCTGCCCCTTTTATTGAATGTCTGCTGTCAGTGATGGATTCTTTATCCATGAAAGGGAGCCTAGCCATGCCAGACACTCACCATGTTCTTTCTCCTTTACATTGAACAAAACATCAGCAACACACTAAGTCCAGCTGTTTTGAGAATGACAGGCAATCTATTTGTAGTAACTGGTCTGATGACAGGAACTGGGGTAGTGGGAATTCCTTCCTTACAAAGGCACAGCAATTTAAACACATCCTAGGCACAGCTCACACAGGGCAAATGAGCAACTCTGACCGTACTGTTCATACCTCCCAACAAGTGTCTAAAGCCCTAGTAATAGATCTGAAAGTCTAACACGCTCCAAGTCAGTTCTACAGGAATTTCTGTAGTCATCCAAAAAGAAGATGGAGATGCCCATCTGGTAAGCCTATAACTGTATTTGTGTAATAATTAGGACACATCTGAGAGCCTATCTTAACTATTAGACTCATTTATAGGAACCCAGCAATTAATTATTATGAAATAAATGTCTCCAAAGCAATTAATTGAGAAGCCAGTAGGTAATCAAGATATAAAAAAGCAGTGTTGCTAGAAGAAGAAAAGTTAGAATTATCTAAAGCTATGACAAAGGAACTGAAGAAAAACTACGGGGTGGTTTGACTGAGAGCTACCTGAGTGTCTCAGAAGGTTCTGGATCCCTACCCATGCCTATACTGTTGGAGGCCACAGGCCAGGAATGTAGTGCATAGTCATACATGTAGAACAGGGATGCTAGGTGAGCTAGCTCTAAGGAGTCTTTCCAGCCATAGCATTCGATGGTGCTATACATAAGAGATGGAGAGGCAATTCCCTCTTCGTATTCAGATCAACATTGCTTTCTTCTGATCAGGGTCTGTACTTTGCATGACTGGTTGGGTTTTTCACCTTAAGAAGTAACATAGCAAATACCAAGGTGATCATTTTTCATCTGTCCAAGGGAAAATACAAGTAATAGCTCTGCCTTCCTTTGTCTGTCAACGTCCCCTCTCACATCAGACAGATGCCTAAGATGAAAACAATCGTTCTGGTACTTAGGAGTCTCTATTCTCTCACAAAGCCCCCACCTTGCTCACGAAAGCTTATCTGATTGGACTATTTATGTCTTGGCTATTTCCCCTCCATCTAACTTGGTTATAAAAATCCATGGTAAGCATAAATCTGCAAAAGCAAAACAAACAAACAGAACAAAAAAAGCTCTAAAGAATTCACTCTAGCTAAAGCAGTGTAGTAAAACATTCTACTGCTCTGTGTGCGGGAAGCTTTACAAAGACACTTCCATCTCAGGAAAGACAAATGGAATGTACCCAGGAGAGTTTCCTATGTTGTGATCTTTTGCTACAGATTGGTTTTATAGTCTGGAATGCAAACATGGATATTTCTCCCAATAGTTCTCAGGCCAATGCACCCTCAAAGCCAAGCAGGTCCAGAGTTTGCAGGGTTAGCCTTACAGAGACAAAGGAGCCACACAGACAGCTCGGTACCTAGAGCTTATATCATATCCTGACTAGGCACTCTGGTTCCCCAGGACTCGCTCCTTTCCATTTCTGCCCTATTCATTTGCTGGTTTCATTCCCTTCACCTGGAATGCCCTCTGCCTATGTTTCTTTTGCTTCTGAAACCCTCTGGACAAAGACTGTAAGGCTCATGTCTAAGAATCAGCTTAGGTTGACCCAACTTGGGACCCAGTAATAATTTTCTTAGCTAGCATTTGGCAGCTAGTTATTGTAATGACAAGAGTCCCTGAGAACACACTCATAGGAAGTGTTCTGAGACCACCAGAAACATTGTCAAAGGCTGTGCAATCATCATGAAAGGGAAAGAATATGCAAGCTTTAACAACAGACTCAATAGAAGATATGGTATCTAAGAGAAAAGCTGTAGCCTTATGCTTAAGGGATTCAGTAAAACAGTAATTCTCAACATCTAAAAGGGAGGACCTAAAATATTTGGTACAGAAACAAACAGTGTCATGAAGTTTGGCTGTGCTGACTATAGAGGTAAATTAAGATTTTAAGAGGGAAAATATGGAGTACAGCTAAAACAGGAAAATATATATTTATTTATATATATATTTATAATATATGTAAATATATGTTTATAATATATATAAATAGGCAAACATATATGTACATATTAGTATATGCATATATGTATATATGTGTATGCATATATATATATATATATATATATATATATATTCATCATTGTCCGTCTCAGTCTGACCCATCCTTCATACGTAGTACAAACTCTGACAGTACCCTAGTGAAGGGCTATAATATATCTTGGAAGGAAAGCCTGGAATAAAGCTCAGAAACACTGAATGTTACTATATATGTATCCAACTTTATTTATGTGTGTATTTATATATCAATATATACAAACATATACATTTGTATGATGTTTGGCAACCTCACTCATGGTATTATTGTGAAGTAGGCATGTGCTAAACATAATTAGCCCATTAAACAGATGGTAGGTCTCTGGCATCTCTCACCATATTCTAAAATGGTGGAGCTATGAGCAGGGACTGAAGAGAGTATGCTTTGATATGCAGCTAACTGCAAATCCCTGTGAATTGCTACTTTCCTAAAGACAATCTGGGTAGGCTGCATTTGGCTGAGAACTGGGGCTAGTTTGAGAAGCTTTAAAAATATACAGAGGGACAAATTTCCACATTCATTCAGATATAGCATCTTCATTTTTACTTACTAGAGGCATTTTTTTTTGAAAAACAGCTTTTTATCTTAACTCAACTGTGTTCCAAGTAAACTTCCAAATTGCTGAGCAGATAAATAAGAACAACAACAACAAAACAACAACAACAAAACAACCCCAATAAACACATGCCAAGCTGAAATGCTGGATAAATAAAATGAAAAATAAAAAATAAAAATGAAAGAAAAGTATTAAGAAAGTACACTGTCGAAAACAACTATATCGAAAAAAGGTTTAAGTTTGTGACCAACACAAGGTGTTCACTGTGGCCTGGTGATCCACTGTGTCCAAATAACATTCTGCTGGGCGTTTATCTGGTTAAAGGTTGAATACCATATGGCTGTGGCATTGCCATTCCATGGCTCTGCTGGCTTCAGAGACCATGGAAGTAAATATCCCAGCCCCTTTCCTTTACTTAAAGAGGACCTCACAGAAATACAAGGGTTACTAAAATCGGGACTTGAGTTCACAAATGTATTTGAACTGGCTTCAAGAAGACATGAAACATCAATACATCTGCAGAGTAGAACTTGCAGTTGACTGTTCTTTACCATCTGGTCTCAAGAACATTTTCTGCTTGGAAAGTTGCATAAGCAGAGAACAAATACACAAACAACTCCCTGTGCCATGTTTCTGGTCAGTTACAATGATGCATTAACAAAGCAAACCAGCTATGAGCAAGCTTGCCTTCCTCCAGATGACAACACACATTATTTACCTCAGGTCAGTGGAAGTTAGAGGTCTCCTTGCTAGAGACCTGGACTTTCAACAAAACCTCACGAGTAAATAGCTTTCAAGGTGTCCGTGCTGAGTATTTCGGCTAGCTTATTTTCCAGCACCACACAAAACCATCTCTGCATGTTCCAAATTAAAGAAAAAAAGGCTAAATTAAATAAAAGTGATGTATGTATAAAATGCTCCACCTAAATATTAATGACATAAATGACAGGCACTAATACACACACTAAACTTTTATAAGACAGAGGCCCTTCAGATTTTCCTGTTTTTGGGAGTTACCACTTCAGATTTTTTATGATGAAGGGTTATTCTTGTGAATCATCCTGCTTGTCAGAGATAGAGTTCTTCCATTTGTCTGGAGACTCACCGTTGTCTCCACAGTTCACTGCCACTGTACGGTGTGTAGTGGACTTTCCACTGCCAAAGCTGCCTGCCATTGCTCTCAGCTTTTCAGAGCCATCTCCTCCCAACGTTCTATGCTGAGTGCATTCACTAAATGGCTTTGGATTGGAAAAATCAGATACAAGAGGCCTACAGAGCTAACACTACTTTTGAATGGAGGATTTGTTGGAGACTTGGTGGAGTCCATTTGGACACTTGAAGGTTCTTGTTTATTCTGACTTACAGGTGTAAGTCAGAGGTACACCCTGCCTGATTGGATTATGAAGTGTTAGAATGTAACCTAGTCTAATAATTGCGTGCTTTTATTGAAGGGTTATTTTCAGTGGGCTTGGCCGAAACTCATCATTAATTACTTTATTTGGTAGGTATCTGATCCTTCGGTTTTGTCCCTTGCCTTCTTCAGGCAGCTGACACACATGAGGCCAAGGAGAAGAAGGAGGCGTGCTTTTGTTGGGTCAGGTGAGAGAGTCAAGAAGGACTGACGTCCTCAGGGAAGCAGACGCAGAAAAGGATGCAGGAGCCATGGTAGAAAGCATTTCTGCGTTCCCAATGTTTCCTGAGGCGTTGCTCACAACTCTGACCTATCTGGACATTGACAAACCTAAATAGACTAACTAAGAAGCTATTATAAGAAGTATTCAGTGGTGTATCATCAGACCATCTTTTCTTCTAGCTCCCTGAAGGGACATTAGCACAATTTATAATCTGTGATAGGTAGAATAGGGATAGTATTGAAATTTACCTTTTGCTATCTCTGGAAATAGGATTTGTAAGCAAACTAGAGATGTTAGTTCATGTGGGAAGAATGGGGAGCTGCAGTTAGCCAATAGCTATCACTCTCGGAATTTCAAACTACATAGGTATGACAGGATTCATATTTTCCACTAAATCAGGTCAGTTGTCCCTTTCCCAGTTTGTTCAAATTGGTGATTTCACAAAGTATCTTTTTAGCCTTTTGCCTATATTTTTATATGTTTAACTTTTGATAATAATAATAAAAAAAACCCCCTAAGTTCTATGGATTACTTTAAAATAAGCAGAGTTTGCAAGAAGCTGTCAACTTTAGAGTATCCAAAGCTACCGAGCAAAGCAGAAGCTTGGGTTGAAACCGACCCACCAGTTCTCACAACCTGGCAATCCACGCATCTAAAGACATGGCTAATGGGCTCTGAAATTCATTCGAGTCTTGTCTTCATAAAATCACAAGAGGTCATACTTACTTCCTCCCTGCCCCCCTCTCGGAAGATGGTGGTGGGTGTAGGTGGGTTTTGGAACAACTGAAGGACTGTTTTAAATTCCACAGAGGACTAACGATTGAGTAATTCTCTCACATCTCTGTTTGCACTTTCACAGTCTGGTGGCATTGATTTGTGTCTCATAAGTAGACATTTCCTTTGTTGGTCACAAATCAATGCTACAGAACAAACCTGCCAGCACAACCCACCCCCAACCCTCTTGCAGATTAAAAACAAAGCACAGTTTACATTTTTCCTTTTCAAAAGATTAATTTCATTGGTTGGTAATATAGGAAAGGAAGACAGAGCACCGGTGTTCATAGTCCCTGGGGAGAGGAGCCCCTCCCTCCCTGCCTGTTTCTTTCACACTGCCTCGAGCAGCTCTAACTGGGAGAGCAGAAGCCACCCTCCACCCTGCGCCCCTGGTGTGCCCTGTTAACCCAATTAAGGTCCTCGCCTTCATACATCACCCAGCAGCCTGGAGCAGCATGCTGTGATGTCATACTCAGATATGATTTCTTGGCAGAGAAAAAACTAAACGGCAGAAAAGGCCAAGGGTATTATGTTTTTATTCAAATCTTCTAAGAGGGGCAAAGAGGAGGTCTGTTTTTCTTGTAGGTTCCCCTGAGAGAAAAAGAATACACATTTTCTCATGAGAATGGGAAAACTCAGTTTTGAAGATACCCTGGTGCTCTGACCCCTCATGGATAAGCATAAAGAAGTATAAGAAAGCACTGCCTTCAAGTCGGCCGCTCTTGCCCGCACATAGCTACAGGTGGAAGGCAAGCAGGCACAATTTGATTTGCCCAGATTAAAAGACCAATTTTCTCTCCTCTTTTTTTCTTTGTAAAAATAGCCAATCGATTTTGGCCTAGCTATTGCTGACTACACCAGGCCCATTTTAATACATCACTGATTAAATGGTATGTGCTTGGCTGAAGGCACGACAGCAGGGACAAACAGAAGGACACCAGTGACCAATGCTTGTCTGGCACTCCACTCCTGAAAGGCCACTGCCTCTCCTCACTTTCCAGTGGGCTGTTGGGAACACTTGTTAGGCTCAAACTGGTTGACGTAATGCTGGGAGGCTGAACCCTGGAATTCATTTAGTTTTTTAATCCTGGCCTTACGAACTGAAAGGGGGGAGGGTGGATTTTTGTTTTTAAACACGAATGGGGAAAGTCCTATGTTCTAAAATTAAAATGCACTGGCATATGACATGAAGATGGAACTCAGCAAACAGCCTTCTTAAGTGGTATAAAGAGACAGATATCCAAAAGATATGGAGGCTCGAGTAGCTTAGAGGCCTTGTATAGGGAAACTAGACTGAAAAACAAGACAAAACATCCCGAAGTATACAGGACTTGTTTATGGGCATCTCCTAGAAAAAAATGTATCTCTACAAATTCTGATAACTATGAGAAAGTACAGTTAATAGCCATAAGAAAGGCTAATCTTAACCATTATAGGATGCCACAAAAGCCTGGGAGGAATTCTCTCCAACCATCCACAATATGGAGAAATGCCCCAATTCACCTGACAGAGAGGCAGTGTATTCTAGGACTTGGGACCCGGGTCTGAGAATTCTCGGACTCCATTTTCAAAGCATGCCTAATTTTCCCCTCTCATTTACAGCTTCCTCTCTCCCTCTCTTTCTCCTCTCTCCCATTATCATTTACTTAATTTGTATCCTGGCCTTAATGGGGACCGAACTGTATCCAGAGGTGCTATTAAGATAAGAAATTTCAGGAAGAAAGATTTAATGAGGGGCTTAGGAGTTTCTGGAAGAGAAATAGGAAATTGTTTAGTGAGAAATGAGGAAAACTAAGAACATTAACTATCCGAATGAGAACAGTGGCTGCAGGAGAAAAGCGTTGGAGACACAGATGGTCTGCATTCTCCGGAACAAAAACAAACAGGAAGTAACGGGGCCAGAGCCCCCTCTCCCCTTCATTCCTCCCGTCAGCATCAGTTAGGGGGAAAAAAAAACCCAAACCAGAATATGATCACATCAAAAAGTTTCCCTTCAAACACTGGAAAGTGACTAAAGTAAAAGAAATAAGAGATAACGGTTTCCAGCCTGTACAATGGCAAGGGGACAGTGCATTCCAGGGGCAGAGGCAAAACAGATTATACATGCACAGTGTGCAGAAATTCAGGATTCTGAGCTCACTAGAGTAAACTCCAGCAGACAGGTGGTACATCAGAGGTATGAGGGACAGGAGAAGCTTCGCAGTCAGCTCTCCTGTGTGTATATTGGGTGAGGGTGTTGTAGAAAGTGGTTGCTCTGGGTACAAGGGAGACAGGAGAGGTAGTGGGGGAGTGGAGGATAGAGGTTATTTGAGGGTACATGGAATTAGCTAGGGTTTTAGTTGGAGTAATAAAAAGTTCTTAAGACATGGAGCTAACTGACTAAAATGTAGCTGGAATGCATGGCTAGTTCCCAGGTTAAGGGCTCATCTGTCTCCACATCTCAGTGTTGAAGTACCGCCTAGAGCACAAGCATGCACATGGAAAATCTGCAAAATTGGGCAGCAAGGCCCATGAGGAGGTGCATGGCATGCCAGTGGCTGCCTTCCTCATGCCCTGGAAGAGGTACAGAGCTCTGACAGGTTAATCACCGGTCCAACTACCGACTCACCAGCCACCCCACAGAGATAAACCACCCGGGTCGCCTAAGACTCCAGGCAGCAATGAGGACAGTTTTCATGTTCCCAAACTAATTGGACAGTAAGGAGTGTCTGTAAGAATAAAAGAGGTTGGGAATGGAGGATGGAAATAAAAGGGGGAAAAAGTGTCCTTGTTCAAAGTTTTAAATTACAGGCTCAGTAAAAAACTGGCATTCCACCACATCCGGTCTAGTTACCAAATGGAAAAATAGGGTCATTAACATGTTTATTTGAATTACATTAGTCCTTTCCTTTCATATTTAATTTATTCTGTTAGAAAAAAAAAAAAAACAACACAACACGCTGCACGCTGGTGAAAGGCAGGAGTGTAATGGATCAGGGAGCCGAAATACAATGATCTTCACCCATTATCTGCCTGGCAAAGGCCTTTCAGAACTTAGCAGGATCATTCAGGGAGGAAGAGAAGGGCCCAGAGAGATGTAGGGTATAGCTTATTAAAATAATATGAAGCACTTTTGAATTAAAGAGTGTGAAGACTATCTGGAAAGGAAGCTAAAACAAATCAGCAAAAAAAGCCCCATTAAAGGCTTCTTTAATGGTCTGTCCATCCAGACACAAGGCTGGGGCTAGGTTTACTGAGGGTTCTGTGTCATTAGCATTTGAAAAAAGCCAAGTCTCAAGATGATCACAGGAGTCTACTTCAGGACACTGTCTGGAAATGTCCTTGTCATTTTTATGGTGGTAACATGGCAAGGACATATCATGGCACTTGCTTCAGACCCCTCTCCATAGTGTTAAGCAATCCTTGTGCATGTAATTTAGTTTCCCTCATCCATGAGAAGGGAATAGCTCACAAAGAGAAAAAAAAATTAATGAAATACTTTATCCACAGGTTCTATGAAGCTCTGGACAAATAGGATGTTTAATTCTAGAGACAGGGGTGCCATGCCTGGGCTGGTGTGTCAAAGGCCCTGACAAGACTGAGGAGGACTGGGCTCAGAGCTGCCTGCCTGCATCATTTATTACCTGAAGGGATTTTCTCCTTAGAAATTGACCTTAGGTTCACAGAGTGCCTCCACAGTAGGTTGCCACCCACTCACAATGGGTCACTTCAAGTTCAAATCTTTGTGTGGAGTGAAGATATTAACATGAGGAGGCTCTTTAGTCTCAGACTTATGCTGTCTTGTCACACTGGAAGCATCACTCTCATACTGCCACACAATGTACTGAGTCTAACCTCACTGTGGTTCTGGGCACTCCTGGCGCTCTAAGCCTACAGGACTGTTGGAGAGGAACGAGACACTGGAAGAGCGCTCTGGAGCCTTTATTTAGTTTGCCCTACAGCAAGGGAAATGCCTCTTGTTTTTCCTTAAGGCAAGTTTTTCATTTTGCTACAGACAGATCATGTTTTTGTTATGATTCTTCCTCTTTGGTCCAGTTTGTTGAACATTTTGCCAGCTGTCTCTAAGCTGAACCTTGGCTCAGATGCAACAGCGCTCATACTAAGACCATTCTGCTTGGAGTCTGGAGTATACTTAGAACTTAATTTTGACAGGGGGAGGGAATGAATCTAACCAATGAAGTTTTCTATTTAGATGGTCAAATAATTCCAGACAGGGATCTGATAATGTCTGTAAAGGGTGAAAAGCTGGGGAATGGGGAAATGGATTTTCTTATCACAGTCTGCTATATGAGGATGAAAATTTTCCTGGTCTTTAAGCAAAGAACCACTTTAAACACAAGGTTGCAAACAAAATTCATTAAAGACTGATCACAGAAATAGTATCACTAAGTTTAGCTACATTCATGGGTAATAAGTCCAGAGTTATTCAGAGAAACTAGGATATGTGAAGGGAGGTAACTCATTCATGAAGTCAGTAAGAAGGACAGTTGTGACTTATGTAATAGTCTCTGGTCCTGTGGTCAGAAACTGAATGCTAACCTGAAAGGACTATGAGCCTGACCCAATGGAGTTTTCTTAAAACCACAGGCTCCCAAGATCCTATGGGGGCAATTATGATGCTAAAAGCAGGCACATAGGAGGGCCAGAATGTCTGAAAACCTGCAGTCATCTACACCCTATTACCTGAGCCATATCACAGCACTCTCTCTCTGCAGTAACCACCTCCCTTAGACTCAGGTGAGAGAAGTGGAGCAGAGACCTTCAGTGAGGAGAAGCAAAGTGCAGGTCACATGGCTCTCAAGTGGCAGGTCTGAGATTTGAACTCTGCATAGACAGGTATGAACACATATGCTGCTGTGCTTCCTAGAAGCTACTCTCAGGGGCCCAGCCATCTTGCTGTCCTTTGGCTAAGTGGCTAGAAGTACCAACTGTTACTAGTTTGATCCTTCAGAGCTACCTGGTCCTGCCATTTTCCCTTTATCTAAACAGCACGCAGTAGCTTTTTGTTAGCAAACTATGTGTATGTGTACATCTTACAGCAATGATAGCTCTATAGCTCATTAAGAAAGAACAAGAGGAGTGAGCAGATGATGAAAAGAGAAAGGGCATACATACAGCTACTAAACACCCACAGCTAGGGATTACAATAAAGTTTAGCAGCCTATGCATATCAATGGCAACTTGTTCTTATCTACCCCCTAAACATTCACAGCTTCCTAACCTAAACTCACATAGTTGAACAGAAGGAATTCTAAGAAGTGAACAAATTATTAGATTGCATAGTTTTATGTGTATGTGTGTGTGTTGTAATTCTAATGGTGAATGGGTTTTCAAATTGAAAGATGAAAAATGACAAATATTGGGATGGGGAGAAGGCAGAAGAGAAAAGTTCAGAATTTACTCTACCAGAGTAATTTGGTCCACCCAAATGAGTTTGCCTTTCTTCTATTTTGAAAATAGTACAGTTCAGCTGTAGGTGGCTGCATTGCAAGCAATGACACTATGTTGTAGGAACACTTAGTGAGCTTTTAAACTTTATGTTATTGAATTATCTGTATCTTAATTTTCTTTCTTGAAAAAGTTTATTTTCCCAATATTTAGAATTGTAAGTTGTTCCACAGCGTTCTGAGAACCTACTGCATGTGTGGATAAATCCTGAGGAAGGAAGAGCAGGGATATACATGAGGAAAGAGGCCCTGGAAAAGGGTTAGAAATGACTTTGTTATTAACTGGACCTTTAATGATAGATCCTTATTACTTGTAAGCATATGTAATAATTCTGAATATTTCCAGGTAGTGGTGGTACATGCCTTTAATCCAAACACACCGGCAGGTAGATCTCTGAGTTCAAGGCTACCCTGGTCTCCAGAGCAAATCCCAGGATAGCCTGGGGCTACACAGAGAAACCATGTCTCAATAAAACCAAAAAATAAAATAATAATCACAGGAAGGACAGGCTCCAGTCAGATTTAGCAAGGGCAGGTAGCACTGGAGTTAACCAGATGTGTGTGTGTGGGGCGGAGGAGAGTGTAAGAAAATAAACAATACAAACCAAGGTCACTTGCCATCATCAGAACCCAATTCTCCCACCATA